>NC_055996.1:126009031-126151531 GCF_018446385.1 Zingiber officinale
GCCAGGCAAGAGAAATCCAGATGGGTCAAGGTTGACCAGACATCTGGTGAGAGTCCAAGTAGGTCAAAGGGATTGACCGGATACTTGGCACGAGAAAGAAAAGTCCAAGTAGGTCAAAGGGATTGACCGGATACTTGGCACGAGAAAGAAAAGTCCAAGTAGGTCTTAGGGAGTGACCGGATACTTGGCAAGAAGAGAAAAGTCCAAGTGGGTCAAAGGGATTGACCAGACACTTGGTGAGAGAGTCCTAGCTGGTCAAGGGTGACCGGTTGCTAGGTCTTATGTACCAACAAGTCATGGTTGACTAGATGTTGGTTTAGGGGGCTTTGGGTTTGGTTTTGGGCAAAAACCAAGGTTTAGATTGATCCGTGGATTGATCCAGCAGGTTTGGATCGATCTGTGGATCGATCCAGCAGATCTGGATCGATCCACCGATCGATCCGGTGAGTCCCCGCGAACAGAACCCCTTTGGATCGATCCGTGGATCGATCCAGAGGTCCCAATCGATCAGTGGATCGATTGGGACGCTGCTGCTTCGCGTGATAAGCGCTGGATCGATCCGTGGATCGATCCAGATGTTTTTCCAGAGCATAGAGGCGCTCTGGATCGATCCGTGGATCGATCCAAAGCCTCCCCGATCGATTGGGAGCATTCCAATCGATCGGGATTCGACCGTTAGCATCGATTTAAGCCGCAGGCGTTCATTTCCTTCGGCATCTCTTCACCGATTCAACTCAGATCTTCACCAGCTCCTCCACAGCTCTCTCCAAGCTCGAGATCACCAGTTCTTGAAGGATCTTGGAAGTTCTCCAAGTCAAGAGGCGGATCTATTGCAAGAGGAAGAAGTTAGGGTTAAGGTTTTTATTGCATATCTTGTAAGCTTTTGCTTATCTTGTATTTCCCTTTCTTCTTCTTGTATTGAGAGGGTTGTAGGGCTTCTCCGCCTTTGGTAGTTACCATAAAGGAGTGTTATTCATAGTGGAGGGTGTGTGTGCTAGTGTGGATCATTGGATTAGTCACCTCTTGTGAGGTGGATACTAAGTAAACCAACCGTGTTAGCGTTGTGTGATTGTTTCTTTGTATTTCCACTGCACATCTTTGAAGCAACGAAGCACGACGAGCTATTCACCCCCCCCCCCCCCTCTAGCTACTTTTCGGTCCTAACAAGTGGTATCAGAGCGAGGCCGCTCTTCACCGGAATCATTGCCGGAAGGGTCAAGCATAACAAGAAAAGCTAGAGGGTGAAGAAGTTGAAGCAAATTCATCAAAAGTCAAAGAATTCAAGAAGCTCAACTTCAAGATGCAATTCCAAGATGGACTTGGATTTGACACAAGGGTGGCTCCACCATACACTTCCACGAGCTTCGATTCTTGGAAATCAAGAATCGAAAATTTTCTTATGATGGAGATAGAGCAATGGTTTGCTCTGATGGAAGGATTTGAAGCGCCAACAAACTCCAAGGGCAAGCTTCTCAAGAAAAGCAAATGGAGCTCGGAGCAAGTCCAAAGGTGCGAGGCAAATGACAAAGTGACCAAGCTTTTGGTCAATTTATTGCCAAGCACCATCCTTTGCAAAATTGGAGAATTTGAAGATGCAAAGGAACTATGGAGCAAATTGGCCAAGCTTCATGAAGAGATCCCCTCCACTGTACAAGATCATGAAGAATCCGGAGAGGGTGACTCTTTGGAGCAAGATCAAGAGGAGGACTCCAAGGTTGAGAGATGCTCAACCTCCGAAGAAGAAGAAATCCAAGAAGTTTCATCCTCGAGGGAATGCAACGAAGGGAACAAGGAGGGAGCATACTCCTTGTTTCATATTCAAGATGATGAAGCCTCCACCTCTAGGATTGAGGGGGAGCAATCCTTGGTGACGCCGGATCAAGAAGAAGGAGAAGCTTCTACATCCGGGTCAAGAGACGAAGAGGAGGAAGAAGATTCTACCTCCACAAGTCAAGAAAAATCAAATGGAGGAGAATCAAGGTCCGATCAAGAGGAAGCTTCAACCTCCGGATCCAAAGGAAAAGATGCCACCCCTACAAGCGAAGGTATAAATATTTCAATTAATAATAAAAATCATATTATATGCTTTGAATGTAGGGAACATGGGCACTACAAGAGCAAGTGCCCTAAATTGGCCAAAAAGAAGGGCCAAGTGGCACAAAAGGACAAGGTGAAGCCCAAAGAGACCATCCCCAACACAAAGAAGAGCAAGGAGCATATTATATGCTTCTCTTGCAATCAAAAGGGGCATTACCGAAGTCAATGCCCCAAGGGGAAGAAGGTGGTCAAGGCTCAAGGAGGCACTAGTCAAGGGGGAGCCTCCAAGGTAAAGAAGAAGGTATCTTTTATTGAGCCTACCTCTTTACATTATGGTAAAAAGCATGATAGTTCTAACTTTTATCATTTTAATGCAATTTACCATAAGAATAGAAAGCATGAGGGCTTTAAGGAAAAGCATGTGGCCCTACATGCCAAAACTATCTAACCTAAGGTTAGGAAGGTAGATAGTCACTTGGGCAAAAACACTAAGGATAATAGATACATGCCCAAGACCAAAAATGCTCATGGACCAAAACCTAAGGATTTAATGATAGAAAATCAAGTCTTGAGGTCAAGACTTGATAAAATGGAAAAGACCCTAAAAAGGATGGAAAATATCCTAAAAGGGCAAAATGAGCAAAACCTAGGTCTAGGAGCACAAAGGTCATCCAACGGCCATAGAGGTTTGGGATACAAACCAAAGGCTAAGAAGGATGTTCCCTCTTACCATAGAGTTCCATATAGTTATGGAACAAACCCTAGATCTAGTGGTCAAGTCAAGAATACTAGGGAAGTCATCCCTAAGAGTATTTTTGCAACCAAAGTGACTAAGACTTCTAAGAAGTCTAAGAAAGTCACTAACAAGGTCACAAGGGAGGCTATCCCTAGAGTTGACCTAGAAAATGTGACCAAGGCTTCTAAGAAGCCAAACAAGGTCACTAGGAAGGTATCTAGGGAAGTTATCCCTAGTGAATACCTAGAGCATCCAAGGAGCACCAATAGGTGTTGGGTTCCTAGGAGCATTTTCTCTACCCCATAAATGGGTTAGAGAGTGTCAACTCTAAGTGAAAGGGTAGTTAACCCAATCATGAAGAAATTGACACTTAAGGAGCATTTTCAAGGTTTTTGTTAACCTTTGAAAATGAAATTGAATTATTATTTACTCCTTGAAAGAGTAAAATGTGCCTAATGGTGAAAAATTGATTTTATCTTAAAATGACATAAATTGGGAAAACCTAGAGAAATACCAAGTTGGGATTTTGGTATTCTCTTAGAAATTTAAGGCAATCCGGGCCTTGATTTATGTAATTATTCTTGAGGAAAAATGGAATATGCCAACATTTGAGGATATGCTTAATTTTTAAGTGGCATAAACAAATCAAGAGAAATAGAAATGTCAATTCAGGTTTTGACATTTCTTTGAAGCATTTAGGGCAATCTAGGTTTAACTTTTTAAGTTAAAACAAGTGATATATTTTGGGTTAGCTAAGTGGTTAAGGATACTTAGATAGGTAATCTAGGTATATTTTACTTATGCTAAACCTTGCCATGATTGTTTGCCCATTATATGCCATGACATCATGTTTTATTTGTGCATTCATGACTTATTATGAAAAGCTCAAAAATACCATGTCATGACATACATACATCATGTAGTTATAGTAAATTTTCTTCTGAAAATTATTTCTTTTTGATGTATGCCATAACATTATCATGCATTAAATTTAATTCCTTGTAATTAATGACAAATGGCATTTAACAACACTTATTAACAAGTGACATCCTCGGTGGATGTCTAATATCTCTAAAATGCCTAGACAGATATGCATGATCCCTAAAATAGGGCAAAACCAAAATCTCACATCTCACAAGGACTATAAGGTGACTTGTACGTGTTTTTAGTGTACATTAGATACAAGTGAGATGTTAGGAAGATGAACAAAACTCAAGATGTTGATTTAGTGCGTTCTTTTGAGTTTTAGGTTCATTAAAACACATAGTTATATGTTTTACCATCATTGGGAAAGCTAATGTACAAGTCATGTGCATTATGCCCAAGGAACATGATGGGATATTAGTTTTGAAAATATTTTTAAAATGTTTTTGGAAAACCTTGGTGAAGGCTATCTTTTGATAGTAATCACCATTGAATAGTTAGACACAAACTTGAAGAAAACACTAAACTTTTTGCAAGTTTTCAAGTTTGTGTCAATCTTTGAAAATATGATGTATTTTCATAGAAAGCTATTTTTCCATGATTAAGTATGCCCTAAATAATGTCTACACGAAATTTCATGATTTTTGGATTTTTGTAGAATTTTCTAGGGGTTTCTGAAGTTGACTGAAATGGAATTTCAGCAACTATCAGAGCTCCGATCGATCCATGGATCGATTGGAGTGCCCGAATCGATCCGTGGATTGATTTAGAAGGCAAGTCTCCCGCGAGCAGAAGCTCGCTGGATCGATCAGCCGATCGATCCAGGTAGTCTGAATCGATCAGCCGATCGATCCAGGTAGTCTGAATCGATCAGTGGATCGATTCAGAAAGGTTCAATCGATTGGAACCCAACTCCAATCGATTCAAGGTGCTGATTTTAGCTAGGAAAGCCTGATTTCAGCATTTTGAACCTGTTTTAGTCTACGTAACCATTCCAAACCCCTCAATACACATTTGTGTACATAAAAAGGGTGTTTTCGTGTTGAAAACAAGGATAGATTGGTTAAGGAAGGCTAAGTTGAAGTTTAGGTTGAGGTTTGTTTCAAATTTTGAACATTTGAACCTCAAAACTTCTAAATTTGGGTTTCCTAAAGGTTTAGGGATTCCAAGTCATTGTTGGTGCAATGACAGAAGTTACCACCATGTCTTTAGGGGGAGGGACTCTTTAAAGACATGAAAAATTATTTTTCATGAACCTTGGAAGGTGGTTAACCTTCTTTAAAGAAAATGCTCATGGATGAGCTTTTGAACTTGAAATTGGGAGTGGATATCCTCATTATTTCAAGTGGGAACTCAAGTGGTTAGAAAATGCTCAAGGTTGGGTATTTGTCTACATTGAGGGAGAAGTTAAGGATAAATGAAGGGTATGGGACCTTCATTATCGTGTTGATCACAACGAGTGATGTTGTGAACAATGATGAGCAACTCTTCAGGGGGAGAGTCGTCAACAAATGGATTTGCTGATGTGTAACCAAAATTGGGGCATGGGTTGATGTGTGCCCAAAGATGGGTTGATGTGTGTCAATAGGGGGAGAATGAAAGGACCTGTGAATGAGTGTATGTTAGGCTTTCGTTACCTAGAGGGAGTGTGCCCTCTTAGGGGGAGAATGAAGGGCTTAACTTATGTATTCATTACCTAGTGGCATGAAGAAGGTTTAGGCTATGGGATTAGCCTAACTTACATGTGGTATTGTAAGTGATAGTGTTGGTATTGTCAAACATCAAAAAGGGGGAGATTGTTGGTGCAACATCCCTCAGGTCAAGGTTGACCTGGTTGACCAAGCTTGAGTCTTGGTTTGGGTTTCGATGTTTGACAATGCAAGGTTGATTGAAGAAGAGTCAAGTAGGTCAAGGATGACCGGATACTTGACTGGGAAGTCCTAACTGGTATGTTAGGTAGGAGGAAAATCCTGGTGAGTGAAGCCAGGTGAAAGACCTAGTGAGTGAAGCTAGGCAATTGGGAAGTCCTAGTGAGTGAAGCTAGGCAGGAGAAAAATCCTGGTGAGTGAAGCCAGGTGAAAGACCTAGTGAGTGAAGCTAGGCAATTGGGAAGTCCTAGTGAGTGAAGCTAGGCAGGAGAAAAATCCTGGTGAGTGAAGCTAGGTGAAAGACCTAGTGAGTGAAGCTAGGAAATTGGTAAAGTCCTGGTGAGTGAAGCCAGGCAAGAGAAATCCAGATGGGTCAAGGTTGACCAGACATCTGGTGAGAGTCCAAGTAGGTCAAAGGGATTGACCGGATACTTGGCACGAGAAAGAAAAGTCCAAGTAGGTCAAAGGGATTGACCGGATACTTGGCACGAGAAAGAAAAGTCCAAGTAGATCTTAGGGAGTGACCGGATACTTGGCAAGAAGAGAAAAGTCCAAGTGGGTCAAAGGGATTGACCAGACACTTGGTGAGAGAGTCCTAGCTGGTCAAGGGTGACCGGTTGCTAGGTCTTATGTACCAACAAGTCATGGTTGACTAGATGTTGGTTTAGGGGGCTTTGGGTTTGGTTTTGGGCAAAAACCAAGGTTTGGATTGATCCGTGGATTGATCCAGCAGGTTTGGATTGATCCGTGGATTGATCCAGCAGGTTTGGATCGATCCGTGGATCGATCCAGCAGATCTGGATCGATCCACCGATCGATCCGGTGAGTCCCCGCGAACAGAACCCCTTTGGATCGATCCGTGGATCGATCCAGAGGTCCCAATCGATCAGTGGATCGATTGGGACGCTGCTGCTTCGCGTGATAAGCGCTGGATCGATCCGTGGATCGATCCAGATGTTTTTCCAGAGCACAGAGGTGCTCTGGATCGATCCGTGGATCGATCCAAAGCCTCCCCGATCGATTGGGAGCATTCCAATCGATCGGGATTCGACCATTAGCATCGATTTAAGCCGCAGGCGTTCATTTCCTTCGGCATCTCTTCACCGATTCAACTCAGATCTTCACCAGCTCCTCCACAGCTCTCTCCAAGCTCGAGATCACCAGTTCTTGAAGGATCTTGGAAGTTCTCCAAGTCAAGAGGCGGATCTATTGCAAGAGGAAGAAGTTAGGGTTAAGGTTTTTATTGCATATCTTGTAAGCTTTTGCTTATCTTGTATTTCCCTTTCTTCTTCTTGTATTGAGAGGGTTGTAGGGTTTCTCCGCCTTTGGTAGTTACCATAAAGGAGTGTTATTCATAGTGGAGGGTGTGTGTGTTGGTGTGGATCCTTGGATTAGTCACCTCTTGTGAGGTGGATACCAAGTAAACCAACCGTGTTAGCGTTGTGTGATTGTTTCTTTGTATTTCCGCTGCACATCTTTGAAGCAACGAAGCACGACGAGCTATTCACCCCCCCCCTCTAGCTACTTTTCGGTCCTAACAGAGAGTTCTGACTTTAGAAGGTACTATATTCACTCCCGTTTCCAGAGTATATCCTTAAAATGATAATATTCTTAATAACTCATCAATCTACTTATTTCCATAAGAGTCCTATACCTTCCTTTTCCTACACCATTCTGTTGGAGTGTACCAGGTGCAGTTAGTTTGGATTGAATCCCTACTTCTGATAAATGACTCCTAAATTCTCCCAAGAGGTACTTGCCACTACGATCTTACCGTAGTGTCTTGATACTTTTACTTTGTCGTTTCTTCACATCAGCCTCGTACTCTTTGAACTAATCAAAGCACTTAGTCTTGCGGCACATCAAGTAAATATATCCGTATCTCAAATAGTTGTCTATAAAATAGATGAAATATTTGAAACAACCTCTTGCCTGGATGCTCATAAGATCACACAAATCAGAATGAACCAATTCCAATATATCTTTGACTCCATACCCCTTAGACTTAAAAGCTTCTTGGTTATTTTTCCTTCCAAGTAAGACTCGTAGGTTGGAAAGATTTCCACTACTAATGAACCCAAAAGTTCATCAGCTACCAATGAATCCTACTCAAGTTAATATAACCTAGCCTTAGAAGCCAAAGATATAATTGGTTCATTTTTGAAGGTTACTTTCTCTTAAAGTTAGAAGATGTGTTAATAATTTCCATTTGTTGCATCGTGAGAGTTATTGGATTTATAAATTGCCAACCAACGTACCAGAACAGATAACTTCTCTCTTTTTCTTAATAACAACTTTGTTATTAAAAGAGGTAGAATATCAAGTTCTTTGAATAGTTTAGAAACTGAAAACTAGTTCTTTCTAAACTTGGTGTGTAAAGACAATTACTCAAAAATCCATGTTTTATTCTTATCAAAAGATAAACATCTCCCACTGCAACAGCTACTATTTTTTCAGTAGTGCCCATGTAGATAGTGTTTTAATTTTCTTTTAGTTGTCGGGTTTCCTGGAACCCTGCAATGAATTACGGACATGATTAATGGCATCTGTATCTACACTCCAGGTTCTGGTAGATAACACCACTAAACATGTTTCAACTAATGAATTAAATACACCTATATTGTTCTTAGTTCTAAGAAGACAGTTTACCTTAATGTCCAAGTCCAATTTCCAATCATTACAATTGGGATTACTAAGTCTTTCTTATAGTATGACTACTAGGGGATTGTCAAACATTTTAAATCCTAAGAATCGCAAAAATACTTGGTCAAGATCAACTCCTTAAAAATCCCCATGAATTTTGTATGCCACGATAGTGTGGATGTATACAAAATCGAAGAGGAGATTTTATTCATTAATTTTATTATCTCGTCAACTTTACTTTATGACGAATAAAATTAATAGTTGATCTGTCTTTGATCAAATATTTGGTTAAAAACTTTTGAATTTTAAAAATATTGATTCCTCAAACAATATTATTTAAATTCACCAACACCTCAAACACCGTGAATTTTGCATGCCACGTTAGTGTAGACGTATACAAATTCAACATTTGTAAAAGGAGGGTTTTAACCCATTAATTTTATTATCTTGTCAACCTAACTTTTTGACAAAAAAAATTAATAGTTGGTATTATTTGGTCACACAAATAATAGCAGTGACTCTGATGGGGAGGATACTATTAGATGTGTCTAAGTGTATACCATTACTTGACACTAAGTCCATTAATAAGATTATGCCCCTTCCGTTGGGGAAGATCACACGCTCTTAATTAACTTTCTATAGTCATCCAAAAATGGAAGTCTGTTCTAGTGATCCACAAACAAGCTCATCCGTTATGGAGGAAGGCACTCAGAGCCAACGCGCAAGCTTGTTTGCATCACTTACAAACCAGTAATGGAGACCATGGGATTTACTTAAAAAACCCTCTCCCACTTAGTTATTTATAAATGAGGAATTTTAACTATGCTAGCCTACTAAATATGTAAACTAACATGCACACACAGCACAATATAAAAGCAATAAATAGAAAATCTAATTTTCAACTATTATGGTTTTTATCTCTTATTGTCTTCCGTGTGTTGTCATCCCAAGCTGCTGCCATATTTGGCCACTGCCACCGGGTCTAGCTGTCGCATCCATCTTGCTCCTAGTTCCGCTGCGCCTCTGGTCCTTAGAAGGTTCCACGCTTTGCAAGATTCGATCCGCGACATAAATAGAATTTTACATTTTGATCCTATATTCCTCGAAGGAATGTACATGTAAACTAGATCAAAAATAAAATTCTAATAAAACTAAATACAGCTCCTGCTGTATTTTATAATACAATCATGCACACACAATAAAATGCCCTTGACATGTCCAAGGGTCCAATCACACACATAATAACTATAAGCCATAATAGTTGGATCCTGCATCCACAAAGTTAGCACATCCTACTATTAACCTGCCTAAATTATGTATGACATGTGCATAATTAAACTAATACCAAATACACGAGGCAAAACCCTAGCTCGATACCAATTGTTGGTTGCTATTCGAAAACCTAGAGGTTCCATGTACAAAAATTTTGTACAAAGGTCTGAACCTTTCCTAGCTACCATGTGTTCTTTTAAATTAAATTTTGGATCGCTGTGGAACTTAACACGTTTGATCCAAAACTTAATCTATTCGTTCTTTTAGGTTTTGACTTGGGTCTCCTGCGGAACTTAACACGTTCGACCCAAATCACCTTAAGTTATTAATTCCATTAAATATTAATTTCCATAATTGGTTCCCAGTACTGACGTGGCGAGGCACATGACCTTCTTAGATATGGGAGCAACCACCACCGACTAGACAAAACCTTTTATGGAAAGCTAATATTTAATTTCCTAAAATAACTTTAGGTTAACCGAAAAGAACAATCAAATCACAAGGGAAAAGAAAAAACAAAAGAACACAACATCGAAAAACATATTCGAAATACTAGAATCGCATGCCTCTTGTTTTTGGTATTATTTCCAAAAATAACTAGTATGATGCGGAAAGAAAAATTACTAGTTATACCTTTTAGAAAGACCTCTTGATCTTCTACCGTATTCCTCTTCTAACCTCGGACGTTATGTGGGCAACGATCTTCCGAGATGAGAACCACCAAGCACCTTCTTCTTCCTTGCAAATTTCGGCCATCAAAACTTCTTCTAGGATGAAGAGGTTCGGCCACCACCACCATGCTCCAAGGGATGCTAGAAAAGAGGCTTCTTTTCTCTCCTTCTTCTCCTTCTTAGATCCGGCCACCAAGGCTATCTCCACCATGAGAAAGTTTTGGCCACACAAAGGAGAGGAGAGAAAACAAAGGGCCGGCCACACCCAAGGAAGAAAAGAGGGAGAAAAATAGAATAGAGTCGTTAGCCTTGAAGCCTCCTCTACCCCCTCTTTTATAATCCTTGATCTTGGCAAATAAGGAAATTTTAATAAAAACTTCCTTAATTCTTTTGCCATTGAAAAGGAAAATTTATTTAATTAAAAATAAAATTCTTTCTCAATTTTATTTGGCCGGCCACAACAATAAACTTCCAAGCAAATAAAATTTTAAACACCAATTAAAACTTCCTTATTTGCTTCCGGAAATTTATAAAATTTCTCTAATAATTTTATCCCTTCATGATTGGTTTATAAAAAGGAAATTCAATAAATTAAAATCTTTCTTTTAACATGTGGATAAAAAGAAAGTTATCTCTAAAAATTAAAATCTCTTTTAATCTACAAATAAGGAAAGATATCAAATCTTTTCTTAATCTTTTGTAGAAACTTATAAAAGAGAATATTTAATTTTAAACTATCTTTTAAATCATGAACATGGTTAAAAAGGAAAGTTTTCTTAAAATTTAAAATCCTTCTTTAAACAACAAATAAGGAAAGATTTCAAATTTTAAACTCTTTTTTAAACATGTAGATAATTTTACAAATAAGGAAAGTTTTTACCAAAAAATTAAAACCATCCTTTTAAACTACAAATAAGGAAAGAGATTAATCTCTTCTCTTAATCTTTTGTAGAAAGTTATAAAAGGAAATTTTTAATTTTTAAACTCTCTTTTAAAATCATAATATCCACATAAGAAATAATTTTAATAAAAATCCTTTTTAATATTCTAGTGGCCGGCCACCTAAGCTTGGGACCCAAGCTTTGGCCGGCCACCTACATGGCTCATCCACTTGGTCTTGGCCGGCCCTAGCTTGGGTTCCAAGCTAGCTTGGCCGGCCCCATTGGATGGGTAAGAAGGTGGGTATGCGGTGGGTATAAATCTCTATATACTAGAGGCTACGATAGGGACCGAGAGGAGGAATTGGTTTTGGTCTCTCGATGAAATTAAGCATCCCGTGTTCGCCCTGAACACACAACTTAATTTCATCAATAATAATTCATTCCACTAAAGAACTATTATTGAACTACCGCACCAATCCCAAATTACATTTTGGGCTCCTTCTTATTATGAGTGTGTTAGTCTCCACGTGTTTAAGATAACAAATGTCCACTAATTAAGTAAGTTAATGACAACTCACTTAATTAATATCTAGCTCAAGAGTAGTACCACTCAACTTCATCATCATGTCGGACTAAGTCCACCTGCAGGGTTTAACATGACAATCCTTATGAGCTCCTCTTGGGGACATTCTCAACCTAGATTACTAGGACACAATTTCCTTCTATAATCAACAACACACACTATAAGTGATATCATTTCCCAACTTATCGGGCTTATTGATTCATCGAACTAAATCTCACCCATTGATAAATTAAAGAAATAAATATCAAATATATGTGCTTGTTATTATATTAGGATTAAGAGCACACACTTCCATAATAACTGAGGTCTTTGTTCCTTCATAAAGTCAGTATAAAAGGAACGACCTCAAATGGTCCTACTCAATACACTCTAAGTGTACTAGTGTAATTATATAGTTAAGATAAACTAATACCTAATTACACTACGACCTTCCAATGGTTTGTTCCTTTCCATTATGGTCGTGAGCTACTGTTTATAATTTATAAGGTACTGATAACATGATCCTCTGTGTGTGACACCACCCACCATGTTATCTACAATATAAATTAATTGAACAACTACATTTATCATAAATGTAGACATTTGACCAATGTGATTCTTATTTCTAGATAAATGTTTATACCAAAAGCTTGGCTTTTAGTATACACTCTAACAACCCAGGTCAACCTTGACCTAAGGTTGCACCAACAATTTTCCCCTTTTTGATGTTTGACAAAAACCATAATCAAGTTAGGTTAACCCGATAACCTAACTTAGGTTTTCCAATAGTTCTCCAATGTTCTTCCTTGAACATTCTCTGAACATTCTCCCCAAACTCCAATGTTCTTCCTTGAACATTCTCTGGACATTCTCCCCCTTTTTGACACACATCAAAAGGAGTGAATCAAGGTCAAGAGTTTCTTCCTAATGAAAGTCTCATACCTTTCATTGAAACCCTTAATTTCCCCCTAGATACTAAAATCAACAATCAACTTAGTGATAATCACTTATTAAAAAAAACTTGACGAGCAAAAATTCCCCCTAAAAGTCAACTCCCCCTTGACCATTAGGTAAAACTCCCCCTAAAGGTCAACTCCTCCTTGACCATTACACCAACAATGTCTTGGAGAGTTTCAACCATTTAGAAATCTAAAACACTAACTTCCATAGCTGAAATTTCAAACAACAGTCGAAAATCAACATTTTGGCACGCTCTGATCGGTCACCAGACCGATCAGGACTCCACTGGATCGGTCACCAGACCGATCCACACTGCCCTGGATCGGTCCAGTGACCGATCCAGACTTCCCTGGACCGATCAGAATCTTCTCTGATCGGTCCATAATTCTCTGATAAGAATTTCTGATTTTTCTCCCGAAATTCAGAAACCCCTAAAAAATTACAGAAAATTCCAAAAATTATAAAATTTTGATGATACATTCCTCATAACATATATTATCATGGAAAAATAGTTTTCTATGAAAATAACTCCCATTTTTTAATCTTGATACAAAGTTCGAAAGACTTTGAAATAGCTCAAGGTTAATCCATCTTTGTATCCACTTGCTCAATGATGAATGCTATCACTAGAAAAGCTTCATCAAGGTTTTTCAAATCAATTTTGAAATGATCTTAAACCATTCAATTTAGGACCACAATCTTAGGGCTAAATGTACATGACTTGTACGCAAGTTTTCCCTATGATCCTCAATTTCGAATTAGGCTCATCTAGGTACAAAAACTATGCACCTTGATCCTAACTCATCATCCTAATATCTCACACACATCTAAGGTGTATCAAACACATCCAAGTCAATTTTGATGTGAGATATGGGTTTAGGTCATCTTAAGCTAAGTTCTGATGCATTTTCTAAACAACAATTAGATCTCCATATCAAATTGTGTTTTTATCCTTAAATCAATTTAATTGATCATAAATGCAAGAGATGATGACATGACATAAAATAATATCATAAGTGGAAATATGTGCCAATGTCATGATGTCATGACATAAAGTATGAAACTTAAATAAGGCATGACATATAACTAACCTAAGTATTATCATGACATTTCAAATGATAATAAGTTAAATATGATGTCATGGCATGGCATATGGCAAACAATATATGACAAATAACATATAAAAGTATAGAAAATACCTAATTCTAGCCTTAGTTGTTATTTTTGATAATTTTGATCATTTTGCCATAAATTTTATATTCCTAAGTGTAATAGACCTAAAATCATATACTAAAGATTTTTAGATCACTATGTGCCAATTAGATTGATCCTAGAAAACTCCTCAAATGTGGTTGGCACATCCTAATCACCTTAGGAATAATTTTTAATTTCATTTTCAAGGCTTGATCACACCTTGAAAATTCCTAAAATGCCACCTTTTGCCATGAGTAGGTTAACTACCTATCCAATTAAGGTTGACACACCCTAAACCATCTAGCGTGAAGTAATCACGCTCCTAGCAACCCAATACCTATTTGAGCTCATTGGGTTCACTAAATATTCACTAGGGATGACTTCCCTAGCAACCCTCCTAATGACCCTCCTAGGTTTTAAAGCCTTGGTCATTTGGGACTCATCAAGATCAACTCTAGGGGTGACTCCCCTTGTGACCTTGGTGATGGTCTTCTTAGCCCTAGGTCTTGTTCCATAATCGAATGGAACATTATGATAAGCGGGCTTGACCACTTGAGACTTAGGTTTGTGACCCGAACCTCTCATGTCCTTGGGCTTTGATTTTTGACCCTTAGACCCTAGAGTTGACTTCTCCAAATTCTTAAGAGCATTTTCTAAAGTGTCAAGTCTTGACCTCAAGACTTGATTTTCCTTCTTTAATACCTCAAGCTTTAATTTTCCATTTTTCTTTGAGGTATTCCTAGGCATATGTCTAGTTGTTTTGGGATTCCTATCTAGGTTTTCCTTAACCTTAGATGAGTTAACTCTAGGGTTGACATTTCTAGCATTGTCCTTATCTAGGCTAACATGTTTGGCACCTAAGCACATGTATCGGTTTCTATGGTTATCATGCTTATCATTATTGACAATTGCAATAAAACTACTAGCATGTGTCTTATTAGAATTGCAAGAATGTGCCTTAAAGGATACCTTAGGGTTTACCTTAGCTCCCCCCATAGATGTGCTTGGTCTCTTGTCCTTGTGAGGTTGCCTCCCCCTTGGACATTGACTCCTATAATGTCCCCTTTGCTTGCATTGAAAGCACACCACGTGCTCTTTACCCTTGCGTATCGGGACTCCGGCTTCCTTGACTTTTGGTGCCGGTGGAGTCTTCTTAATCCTCTTTGGACATTTACTTTTGTAATGCCCATATTCCCTACACTCAAAGCACATTATATGTAATTTACTTGAAATTAAGTTGCTTGAGTTACCTAGGGTTGAGGATGGATATAAGTTCTCTCCTTCATCCCTTCCGGAGGTAGAGGCTTCTTCTTCTTGCTCCAGTCTTGAAGAAGAACTCTCCTCCTCTTCTTCCTTAGATGTTGAGTAGCCCTCAACTTATAATTCCATACCTCCATGATGTGAGCTACTTGGCTCACTTGACTCCTGTTCATGACATGAATTGGAGCTCTCCTCATGAAACTTAGCCAAGTTGTTCCACAACTCCTTGGCATTGTTGTATCCACCTATCTTACACAAGATATCATTAGGTAATGAAAATTCAAAGATTTTCGTTACCTCGTCGTTGATTATGGATTGGTGGATTTGTTCCTTCGTCCACTTCTTCTTCTCGAGAGGTTCTCCTTCTTTATCCACCGGAGGAATAAAACTACTTGTACACAATTCCAATTTACTAGGTTAGTCATAAGAAAATACTTCATTCTTACCTTCCGATACGCGAAGTCATCGCGATCGTAGAAGGGTGGAATCGTGACGTCTTTTCCAAGTTGATCCATTCTCTAGCTCGTGCTCCCTCGGGTGTCAATCCGACGAAGAGCGACCTCGCTCTGATACCACTTGTTAGGACCTTCGGATGGCTAGAGAGGGGGGTGTGAATAGTCGACCACAAATTCACGTTTCTTCCTACAATTTTAGTTAGCGCAGCGAAAATAAAAGATAGAAACGAAACAGGAGAATATCAAACCTCAAACGCGACGATATAACGAGGTTCGGAGATGATACTCCTACTCCTCGGCGTATCCGTAAGGTGGACGAATCCTATCAATCCGTTGGTGGATGAGACCCTGGAAAACTGGCTAATAAAAACTCCTTCTGGGTGGAGAAACCTCGCCACAATCTCTCTTGCAACAGCAAGATCGGAGTACAAAGATAAAGCAAGAAGCCAAGAATAATATGAATGTAAAAACACTAGTTTGCTTGTCTTCTCGTCGACTGGTGATGAAGCAACCACTTCACGGATGCCAACAACAACAGCAACTGATCAGTTGGAGTCCAGCCGAGGGAAGCTCACACGAAGCTTCAGCAGTGGAGAGCTCAACAAAGCTCAGATCGCAGGAGCAAGAAGAAGTCAACCTACCTATAGAGGCCCTCCACCTCTTGATTTATATGAACCTGCGAAGAAGAAGACACAGACACAGAAATCTAGCCGTTGTGACTCAACGGCTAGACCTGGACCGATCAGGCTCCACCCTGATCGATCCAGGACGGATCTGATCGATCAGGGGACCGATCAGGACCTAGGCTGATCGGTCCCCAGACCGATCAGGCCATAGGTGGATCGGTCCACAGACCGATCCCTCCTATTCCTTCTCCCAATCTTTTTGGTTACTGATCGGTCACCAGACCGATCAGATGACCCACAGTGAGAATCAGTGCATCACTGGATCGGTCAGCAGACCGATCCAGATACCCATAGTATCACTGGATCGGTCAGCAGACCGATCCAATTTCCTAGCCTTAAACCCTAAAGTCTTCCTGATCTAGAGAACGAGCTACCGAGTCCTCTCTGGCCTAGTCCGGAGAACGAGCTACCGAGCCCTCTCTGACCTAGTCCGGAGAACGAGCTGCCGAGCCCTCTCCGACTTCGTCCGGTCCAGAGAACGAGCTACCGAGCCCTCTCTGACCTAGTCCGAAGAACGAGCTGTTGGTTGCTACTCGGAAAACCTAGAGGTTCCACTGTACAAAAATTTTGTACAAAGGTCTGAACCTTTTCCTAGCTACCATGTGTTCTTTTAAATTAAATTTTGGATCGCCTGCGGAACTTAACACGTTTGATCCAAAACTTAATCTATTCGTTCTTTTAGGTTTTGACTTGGGTCTCCTGCGGAACTTAACACGTTCGACCCAAATCACCTTAAGTTATTAATTCCATTAAATATTAATTTCCATAATTGGTTCCCAGTACTAACGTGGCGAGGCACATGGCCTTCTTGGATATGGGAGCAACCACCACCGACTAGACAAAACCTTTTATAGAAAGGTAATATTTAATTTCCTAAAATAACTTTAGGTTAACCGAAAAGAACAATCAAATCACAAGGAAAAGAAAAAACAAAAGAACACAACATCGAAAAACATATTCAAAATTCTAGAATCGTAAGCCTCTTGTATTTGGTATTATTTCCATAAATAACTAGCATGATGCAGAAAGGAAAAATTACTAGTTATACCTTCTAAAAGACCTCTTGATCTTCTACCGTATTCCTCTTCTAACCTCGGACGTTGTGTGGACAACGATCTTCCGAGATGAGAACCACCAAGTACCTTCTTCTTCCTTACAAGTTTCGGCCACCACAATTCTCCAAGAGAAGTAGAGGTCCGGCCACCACCACCAAGCTCCAAGGGATGCAAGAAACAAAGCCACCTTTCTCTCCTTCTTCTCCTAGCTAGAACCGGCCACCATCAAGAGCTCCAAGAGAGGTTGCCGCCGGCCATAAGAAGAAGAGAAGAGGAAGAAGCTAGGGCCGGCCACCAAGGAGAAAAAGAGAGGAGAAGAATAATAGAGTTGATCACCCATGAAGGCACCTCTACCCCCTCTTTTATAATCCTTGGTCTTGGCAAATAAGGAAATTTAATTAAAAACTTCCTTAATTATTTTGTCATGAAAAAGAAAATTTTATTTAATTAAAAATAATTTCCTTTTACAAATACAATGGCCGGCCACACTTCTCCACAAATCAAGGAAAGTTTTAATTAAAACAAAATTAAAACTTCCTAATTTGTTTCTAGAAATTTATAAAAATTTCTCCAATAATTTTATCCCTTCATGATTGGTTAATAAAAAGGAAATTTTATAAATTAAAATTTTTCTTTTAAACATGTGGATAAAAAGAAAGTTATCTCTAAAAATTAAAATCTCTTTTAATCTACAAATAAGGAAAGATATCAAATCTTTTCTTAATCTTTTGTAGAAACTTATAAAAGAGAATATTTAATTTTAAACTCTCTTTTAAATCATGAACATGATTAAAAAGGAAAGTTTTCTTAAAATTTAAAATCCACCTTTAATCAACAAATAAGGAAAGATTTCAAATTTTAAACTCTCTTTTAAACATGTAGATGATTTACAAATAAGGAAAGTTTTTACCAAAAATTAAAACCATCCTTTTAAACTACAAATAAGGAAAGAGATTAATCTCTTCTCTTAATCTTTTGTAGAAAGCTATAAAAGGAAATTTTAATTTTTAAACTCTCTTTTAAAATCATGATATCCACATAAGAAATAATTTTAATAAAAATCCTTTTTAATATTCTAGTGGTCGGCCACCTAAGCTTGGGACCCAAGCTTTGGCCGGCCACCTACATGGCTCATCCATTTGGTCTTGGCTGGCCCTAGCTTGGGTTCCAAGCTAGCTTGGCCGACCCCATTGGATGGGTAAGAAGGTGGGTATGCGGTGGGTATAAATCTCTATATACTAGAGGCTACGATAGGGACCGAGAGGAGGAATTGGTTTTGGTCTCCCGATGAAATTAAGCATCCCGTGTTCGCCCCGAACACACAACTTAATTTCATCAATAATAATTCATTCCACTAAAGAACTATTATTGAACTACCGCACCAATCCCAAATTACATTTTGGGCTCCTTCTTATTATGAGTGTGTTAGTCTCCCTGTGTTTAAGATAACAAATGTCCACTAATTAAGTAAGTTACTGACAACTCACTTAATTAATATCTAGCTCCAAGAGTAGTACCACTCAACTTCATCGTCATGTCGGACTATGTCCACCTGCAGGGTTTAACATGACAATCCTTATGAGCTCCTCTTGAGGACATTCTCAACCTAGATCACTAGGACACAGTTTCCTTCTATAATCAACAACACACACTATAAGTGATATCATTTCCCAACTTATCGGGCTTATTGATTCATCGAACTAAATCTCACCCATTGATAAATTAAAGAAATAAATATCAAATATATGTGCTTGTTATTATATTAGGATTAAGAGCGCACACTTCCATAATAACTGAGGTCTTTGTTTCTTTATAAAGTCAGTATAAAAGAAACGACCTCTAATGGTCCTACTCAATACACTCCAAGTGTACTAGTGTAATTATATAGTTAAGATAAACTAATACATAATTACACTACGACCTTCCAATGGTTTCTTCCTTTCCATTTTAGTCGTGAGCTACTGTTTATAATTTATAAGGAAACCGATAACATGATCTTCTGCGTGTGACACCACACACCATGTTATCTGCAATATAAATTAATTGAACAACTACATTTATCATAAATGTAGACATTTGACCAATGTGATTCTTATTTCTAGATAAATGTTTATACCAAAAGCTAGGCTTTTAGTATACACTCTAACAATCTCCCACTTATACTAAAAGACTATGCTGCCCTGCCATACATCTGATTCCCAACCCTTCAACATGCCCATCAAAAGCTCTTGCCTTAAGGACCTTAGTGAAAGGATCTATAGGTCATCACCTGATGCAATCTAGGCGGCAACAACTTCTCCTCGTTTATACGATTTCTCGTATTGGGTGGTACTTGCGCTCTATTGTGTTTACTTGCCTTATAGACTTATGGTTTCTTCGAGTTTGCTACTGCACCAACATTATTACAATAAATTGTAATAATCTTTGGACAAATCAGAAATCATTTCTAAGTCTATCTTGAGGTTATTGAGTCATTCAGCTTTTATGGCTACCTCAGAGGCTTGTCATATACTAAACTTCTATGGTGGAGTCCAGAAAAACACCTATGCTTATCACTCTTCCATAGTTATGACTTTACCTCCTAAAGTAAACACAAAACCCCGAGGTTGACTTATTATTGTCCCTATCCGATTGGAAGTCAAAATCCATACAACCCACAAGGACCAAATTAACTGCCTTGTAAGCTAACATATAATCTCTAGTACCTCTAAGGTACTTCAATATATGCTTTACTGCAGTCCACTGTCCTTGTCTAGAGTTACCTTGTTATCTGCTAACTATGCCCTTGGCAAAACAGATTTCTGATCTCGTGCATAGCATACATTAGGCTTCTGTCAGCCGAAGCATAAAGAACTGCCTTTATTTCCTTTATCTCCTTTGATGTCTACAGAGACATATCTTTAGATAAAGTTACTCTATCCTGAAAAGGTAAGAAACCTTTCTTGGAGTTTTGTATGCTTAAAACGAGCAAGGATTTTTTCGATGTATGAAACTTGGGATAAGTAAAATATTCTTTTCTTGCGATCCCTTATTACTTTGATCTCAAGAATATATACATTCTCTCAAGTCCTTCATATCGAATTGTTTGGACAACCATACCCTTACTTCTGACAACACTTTGATATTGTTTCCAACTACCAAAATGTTATCTACGTATAGTACAAGAAATACCACCACGTTTCCATCACGCCTTTTGTATACACAAGACTTATCCGGTTACTAAATAAATCCATAGGTCTGGATTACTTTGATAAACCGGATGTTCCAAGACCTTGAAGCTTTGCCTCAGTCCATAGATTGATTGAGCTTACACAAGATGCTCTTAGCCCTTTGCAATGAACCCTTCTGGTTGCTTTATATGGATGCTTTCTTCAAGACTTCCATTAAGGAATGCTGTCTTGACATCCACTTGCCAAATAGATAAAAGAATCCGGATAGATTTTAGCATGACTACCAGTGAAAAAAGTTTCCTTTTTCATCAAGCCTTGCTCTGAAGGTTTCTACCTTCCTGTCTATCCTTCTTTTCCTATTATAGACCTTTTACACCCAAAGGCTTTTACACCATTTGGTGGTTCTACAAGCTTCCAGATTTTATTAGAATACATATATTCTAATTCTGTTATTCATTACTCTTTGCCAAGATGCTGCATCTTTATCTTGGAGTGCTTCATCATATGAACGGAGATCAGGTTCATGTCCTTCAGGGATCGAGTCCAAAAACTCTCCCAAAACATGAATCTTTTTAGGTTGCTTAACAACCCTCCCACTATGACAAGACACTTTCTGTAATTGTGTATCATTTGTGATACGTGTTGCAGTTTCCTTGTGGTATCTCATCTTATACAGTTGGTACTAGATTAGACATATCTTTTATTATTTCCTTAAGAACAAATTTACTTATGAGCACGTGGTTCCTAATATAGTCATTTTCTAAAAATCAGTCATTGATGCTAACAATGACCTTCTGATTTTTAAGACTATAAACCTTCTTTTGTTTATCTAGGATAACTTACAAACAAGTGAACTCCTATCCAACTTATCATTGTCTCTCTTTAACATATGTGCTGGATTACCCGAATCCGAATATGCTTCAAAAATAGGTTTTCACCTATTCAGCAATTCTATATGAGTAGAGAGTTCTAACTTGGAAGGTACTATGTTCACTTTCGTTTTCAGAGTTTATCCTTAAAACAAATTTGATAATTTTCTGAATAACTCATCATCTATCTAATTATTCCATAAGAGTCCTTTACCTTCTTTCTACTACACCATTCTGTTGGGGTGTACCAGATGCAGTTAGTTGGGATTGAAATCCAACTTCTGATAAGTGACTCCTAAAATCTCTCAAGAGGTACTTGCCACTACGATCTTCCATAGTGACTTTTTACTTTAACATTTCTCCGCATCAACCTTGTACTCTTTGAACTAATCAAAGTACTTAGTCTTGCGGTACATTAAGTAAATTTATTTGTATCTTGAATAGTTGTCTATAGACAAAATATTCAATACTACCTCTTGTCTGGATAGTCATAGGATCACACAAATCAGAATGAACCGATTTCAACATATCTTTGACTCCATACCCCTTGGACTTAAAAGCTTCTTGGTTATTTTCCTTCCAAGTAAGACTCGTAGGTTGGAAAGATTTCCACTACTAATGAACCCAAAAGTTCATCAGCTACCAATGAATCCTACTCAAGTATAACCTAGCTTTTAGATGTCAAAGATATAATTGGTTCATTTCCGAAGGTTGCTTTCTCTTAAAATTAGAAGATGTGTTACTAATTTCCATTTGTTGCATCGTGGGAGTTATTGGATTATAAATTGTCAACCACCATACCAGAATAGATAACTTTCCTATTTTTCTTGATAACAACTTTGTTATCAAAATAGACACAATATCTATAATAGTTTAGAAACTGAAGTCAGGTTCTTTCTAAACTTGGTACGTAAAGATAATTACTTAAAATCCATATTTTATTCTTATCAAAGGATAAACATCTCCCACTGCAATAGCTACCACTTTTACAGTAGTGCCCATGTGGACGGTGATTTACCTTTCATTTAGTTGTCGGGTTTCCTGGAACCCTGCAATGAATTGCAGACATGATTAATGGCATCTTGTATCTACACTCCAGGTTCTGGTAGATAACACCACTAGACATGTTTCAACTAATGAATTAAATACACCTAAATTGTTCTTAGTTCTAAGAAGACAGTCTACCTTAATGTCCAAGTCCTATTTCCAATCATTACAATTGGGACTACTAAGTCTTTTCTATAGTATGACTACTAGGGATTGACAAACATATCCTAAGAATCATTAGTCAAGATCAACTTCTTAAAATCTCCATAAATTTTGCGTATACAAAATTGAAGAGGAGATTTCATTAATTTTATTATCTCGTCAACTTTACTTTATGATGAATAAAATTAATAGTTGGTTTATCTTTAATCAAATATTTGGTCAAGACTCTAAATTTAAAATAATATTGATTCCTCTAACAATACTATTTAAATTTACCAACACCTCAAAACACCGTGAATTTTGCATGCCACGTTAGTGTGGACGTATACAAAATCAACATTTGTAAGAGGAAGGTTTTACCCATTAATTATCTTGTCAACGTAACTTTATGACAAATAAAATTATCTCAAACACCGTTAATTTTGTATGCCACGTTAGTGTGGACGTATACAAAATCAATCATTTGTAAGAGGGGTTTTAACCCTTTAATTTTATTATCTTGTCAACCTAGTTTTATGACAAATTAATAGTTGGTTTCATTTGGTCACACAAATAATAGCAGTGACTCCGATGGGGAGGATACTATTAGATGTGTCTAAGTGTATACCATTACTTGACACTAAGTCCATTAATAAGATTATGCCCCTTCCGTTGGGGAAGATCACACGCTCTTAATTAACTTCCTATAGTCATCCAAAAATGGAAGTCAGTTCTAGTGATCAACAAACAAGCTCATCCGTTATGGAGGAAGGCACTCAGAGCCAACGCGCAAGCTTGTTTGCATCACTTACAAACCAGTAATGGAGACCATGTGATTTACTTAAAAATTCCTCTCTCACTTAGTTATTTATAAATGAGGAATTTTAACTATGCTAGCCTACTAAACTTGTAAACTAACATGCACACACATCACATTATAAAAGCAATAAATAGAAAATCTAATTTTCAACTATTATGGCTTTTATCTCTAGTTGTCCTCCGTGTGTTGTCATCCCAAGCTGCTGCCATATTTGGCCAACGCCACCGGGTCCAGCTGTCGCATCCATCTTGCTCCTAGTTCCGCTGCGCCTCTGGTCCTTAGAAGGTTCCACGCTTTACAAGATTCGATCCGCGACATAAATAGAATTTTACATTTTTGATCCTATATTCCATAAAAGGAATGTACATGTATCTAGATCAAAATAAAATCCTAATAAATCTAAATACAGCTCCCTGTATTTTAATACAATCATGCACACATATAAATGCCCTTGACATGTCCAAGGGTCCAATCACACACATAATAACTAAAAGTCATAATAGTTGGATCCTGCATCCACAAAGTTAGCACATCCTACTATTATCCTGCCTAAATTATGTATGACATGTGCATAATTAAACTAATACCAAATACACAGAGGCAAAACCCTAGCTCTGATACCAATTGTTGGTTGCTACTCGGAAAGCCTAGAGGTTCCACTGTACAAAAATTTTATACAAAGGTCTGAACCTTTTCCTAGCTACCATGTGTTCTTTTAAATTAAATTTTGGATCGCCTGCGGAACTTAACACGTTTGATCCAAAACTTAATCTATTCGTTCTTTTAGGTTTTGACTTGGGTCTCCTGCGGAACTTAACACGTTCGACCCAAATCACCTTAAGTTATTAATTCCATTAAATATTAATTTCCATAATTGGTTCCCAGTACTGACGTGGCGAGGCACATGGCCTTCTTGGATATGGGAGCAACCACCACCGACTAGACAAAACCTTTTATAGAAAGGTAATATTTAATTTCCTAAAATAACTTTAGGTTAACCGAAAAGAACAATCAAATCACAAGGAAAAGAAAAAACAAAAGAACACAACATCGAAAAACATATTCGAAATTCTAGAATCGTAAGCCTCTTGTATTTGGTATTATTTCCATAAATAACTAGCATGATGCGGAAAGGAAAAATTACTAGTTATACCTTCTAAAAGACCTCTTGATCTTCTACCGTATTCCTCTTCTAACCTCGGACGTTGTGTGGGCAACGATCTTCCGAGATGAGAACCACCAAGCACCTTCTTCTTCCTTACAAGTTTCGGCCACCACAATTCTCCAAGAGAAGTAGAGGTCCGGCCACCACCACCAAGCTCCAAGGGATGCAAGAAACAAAACCACCTTTCTCTCCTTCTTCTCCTAGCTAGAACCGGCCACCATCAAGAGCTCCAAGAGAGGTTGCCGCCGGCCATAAGAAGAAGAGAAGAGGAAGAAGCTAGGGCCGGCCACCAAGGAGGAAAAGAGAGGAGAAGAATAATAGAGTTGATCACCATGAAGCCTCCTCTATCCCCTCTTTTATAATCCTTGGTCTTGGCAAATAAGGAAAAATTAATAAAACCTTCCTTAATTCTTTTGCCATGAAAAAGAAAAATTAATTAATTAAAAATTAATTTCCTTTTTCCATCTTATTTGGTCGGCCACCTACAATCCACAAATCAAGGAAAGTTTTAATTAAAACAAAAATTAAAACTTCCTAATTTGTTTCTAGAAATTTATAAAAATTTCTCCAATAATTTTATCCCTTCATGATTGGTTAATAAAAAGGAAATTTTATAAATTAAAATTTTTCTTTTAAACATGTGGATAAAAAGAAAGTTATCTCTAAAAATTAAAATCTCTTTTAATCTACAAATAAGGAAAGATATCAAATCTTTTCTTAATCTTTTGTAGAAACTTATAAAAGAGAATATTTAATTTTAAACTCTCTTTTAAATCATGAACATGATTAAAAAGGAAAGTTTTCTTAAAATTTAAAATCCACCTTTAATCAACAAATAAGGAAAGATTTCAAATTTTAAACTCTCTTTTAAACATGTAGATGATTTACAAATAAGGAAAGTTTTTACCAAAAATTAAAACCATCCTTTTAAATTACAAATAAGGAAAGAGATTAATCTCTTCTCTTAATCTTTTGTAGAAAGTTATAAAAGGAAATTTTTAATTTTTAAACTTTCTTTTAAAATCATGATATCCACATAAGAAATAATTTTAATAAAAATCCTTTTTAATATTCTAGTGGCCGGCCACCTAAGCTTGGGACCCAAGCTTTGGCCGACCACCAACTTGGCTCATCCACATGGTCTTGGCCGGCCCTAGCTTGGGTTCCAAGCTAGCTTGGCCGACCCCCTTAGGATGGGTAAGAAGGTGGGTATGTGGTGGGTATAAATCTCTATATACTAGAGGCTACGATAGGGACCGAGAGGAGGAATTGGTTTTGGTCTCCCGATGAAATTAAGCATCCCGTGTTCGCCCCGAACACACAACTTAATTTCATCAATAATAATTCATTCCACTAAAGAACTATTATTGAACTACCGCACCAATCCCAAATTACATTTTGGGCTCCTTCTTATTATGAGTGTGTTAGTCTCCCTGTGTTTAAGATAACAAATGTCCACTAATTAAGTAAGTTACTGACAACTCACTTAATTAATATCTAGCTCCAAGAGTAGTACCACTCAACTTCATCGTCATGTCGGACTATGTCCACCTGCAGGGTTTAACATGACAATCCTTATGAGCTCCTCTTGAGGACATTCTCAACCTAGATCACTAGGACACAGTTTCCTTCTATAATCAACAACACACACTATAAGTGATATCATTTCCCAACTTATCGGGCTTATTGATTCATCGAACTAAATCTCACCCATTGATAAATTAAAGAAATAAATATCAAATATATGTGCTTGTTATTATATTAGGATTAAGAGCGCACACTTCCATAATAACTGAGGTCTTTGTTTCTTTATAAAGTCAGTATAAAAGAAACGACCTCTAATGGTCCTACTCAATACACTCCAAGTGTACTAGTGTAATTATATAGTTAAGATAAACTAATACATAATTACACTACGACCTTCCAATGGTTTCTTCCTTTCCATTTTAGTCGTGAGCTACTGTTTATAATTTATAAGGAAACCGATAACATGATCTTCTGCGTGTGACACCACACACCATGTTATCTGCAATATAAATTAATTGAACAACTACATTTATCATAAATGTAGACATTTGACCAATGTGATTCTTATTTCTAGATAAATGTTTATACCAAAAGCTAGGCTTTTAGTATACACTCTAACACGAGCTGCCGAGCCCTCTCCAACTTCGTCCGGTCCAGAGAACGAGCTACCGAGCCCTCTCTGACCTAGTCCGGAGAACAAGCTGCCGAGCCCTCTCCGACTTCGTCCGGTCCAGAGAACGAGCTACCGAGCCCTCTCTGACCTAGTCCGGAGAACGAGCTACCGAGCCCTCTCCGACTTCCACATCCGGGTCAGAGAACGAGCTACCGAGCCCTCTCTGACCTAGTCCGGAGAACGAGCTACCGAGCCCTCTCCAACTTCGTCCGGTCTAGAGAACGAGCTACCGAGCCTTCTCTGACTCCATTCAGTTCAGAGAACGAGCTACCGAGCCCTCTCTAATCTACCATGTCAAGCTTCCATACTTGGACTTTTCCCCGTGCCCAGCTCCCTGCTTGGACTTTTCCCGTGCCAAGCTCCCTGCTTGGACTTTTCCGTGCCAAGTCTCCATACTTGGACTTTTCCCGTGCCAAGCTCCCTGCTTGGACCTTTCCGTGCCAAGTCTCCATACTTGGACTTTTCCCGAATCAGGTCAACTCAAGTCGGGTCAACCAGGTCAACCTTGACCAAAGGTTGCACCCACAATCCCCCAAGTTCCTATTCTTGTCAAACATCAAAATATAACTTCTCCATTCTTGTCAAACATCAAAATATACCTCGAGTCAGGTCAACTCGAGTCGAGTCACCCAGGTCAACCTTGATCTAAGGTTGCACAAACATCTTCTACATTTATAAATTCTAAGAAATACTCTTCTATTTTAATTGGAGTCTCTGAAACATCTACACATCTTAATATGAGTGTCATTTGTTCTTTGTGACTTGCATCCGGTGTACAATTGTTACGCTCCGCAAGTGTACGGAAATGTCGCAAGTAATATAAAAGATTATCGTATCCACAGGGACTGGAATAAGCACTAGAAATGTCTCAATGCGAATTAGCTAAACAACTATCCAATCGTTTCAAATGCAAAGTGAAGGTAAACAAATCTAATATTAAAGATCAACAAACAAGAGTTTAGTGTTTTGGGTTATGATAAAGGGAGATTCTAGGAGTTTTGGTCTCTTTGTAAGGTTTCTTGAATGTAAATGGTTCACCAATTCTTATCCCTCAATTGCCAAACACTTGTAGAAAGTTGCTGGTTCTCTCTTGCAATAGATAACCGGCTAAGGACTGAGAAATGTATCTAAATATGATCAATTAGACGTGAACCTACGTTGTCCTTATACAGAAGCGCACCTATTACTATGCCTTCCTCGGATATCAACATAGAAGCCCACAACTTATTAATCTATCAAGATACAAGAAACTAATCACAAGATCCATCATACTCTCTTGAATATTCCTATTTCCTCTTCAAGATTATCTCTCAAACGTCCTTACACGGGCTTGCACCTGTCACGTGGATCCCTCGGATGATCGAGTGAGAGTTTATCTTTACAAAGTCCACAAGAAATCCAAACAATCAATCAAGAATGAGAATTAAGCACAAATCACCATTAATCATTCAAGATCTAATTGATACAAGCAAGACAATGTCATTGAAACAAGAAAATGGCAAATCCATAAGAGATTACATCAATCCATCATACAAATACTCCCTTAATCCTAGAATACAAGATCTACTCCATGAATCGAGGAAGAAAACCCGAAGAAATAAAGATTACAAGCATTTCTTAAATCCCCAATCCAAGAAACCAAGAAAAGGGGGAAAGAGAAAACTTATCTACGAAGAAGCCTCGTCTTGGATCCAATCCTCGCTCCGAGTCGAAATCGAGAACTCCTCGAATCGTCCAGAAATCCTCCCAAGAATGGGAGGAAACCATCAAATCTTGCCTTCTCCCAAAGGGGAGAGATCCCTTTCAATTCATGAAGGAGGGTTTAAATAGAGGAGGAAATCGGGCGCCACACCGTGTGAGATTCACACGCCATGTCCAGCCTTCTCTGCACTGCAGTAGTGTGACTCACGGCCGGGACCCTTCTCTCGGAAATGCTACACGTGTGGTGCACACGGCCACCACCTGCTTGGCCACACGGCCGTGTAGATCTACATGGCCATGTAAGGCTTCTGCTCTGATTTCTTCAAATCAAGACACGGCCGTGTGAGATTCACACGGCCATGTCATCTTCCTCTTCTGTTTGTGCCAAACTCCACACAGCCCGAGCTCCATACCAGTGCAGGGCCGTGTGAGGTACACGGCCTGGTGTTTTCTCCCTTTGTTTCCTCCAAGGTTTGCCCAAAGATGTAGATTCTTCACCAAATCGACTCCTGTGTACAGAAAATGTACAAAAGCAGATCTCCGAACCAAAAGAGTAAATATGCTAAAAGGAAAGCTGGAAGTATAAAAATGCATAGATCAAGCATGCTCAAAGTATGTAAATGTGCGTAAAAACATGCATAAAAGAGTATATAATCTATGCACATCACACCCCCAGACTTAAACCTTTGCTTGTCCTCAAGCAAAATGCTGCAGTCTAAATTCATATGTTTTACAACACATTCATAAAACCTAGTGCACTTTCCTAACTCTATCAAAAAGTTTCATTAACAAGCGTGATCATGGAAACAAGTAAAGTATGGTTCAAGCATAAGAATCTTGTGCACAGTGTAAAAGTAACTCAACACCCTTCAAGTTTCAATCCATGTCCTAGTCAAGTCGTCATCAAATTTGAATTCCTAGTGTTTCCAGTGAAAGACAAGTAACCAGTGATAGGCACTTACTCACCATTCACTTGGTTCATATTTCTCAACTAACCCAAGGTCTCAAAGGTGTGCTCAATCTCAAGGGAAGCTAAGCAGTCATTTCCCCAGTAACCTAACTCGGTCTCAAAGGGGTGACTTGCTAGATTCCACTCATGACAACTGTTTTTTATATCCTTTTTTTTTTTTTATAAGTGTTTGCATTGTGCAAAACTTATTCACAAATGTACTTTTAGCACACATGTTGGGATATTTTGATTTTTCCAAATGAGCTTTAATGATTTGAGCCTCATCCAGTAACCAAAATGAAAGTTGAGAAATCACCATGGAAACCAAGTACTAAGCAAACAAGATGAATCATGACTATTTCAATGACATCAACTATTCAAGCATCAAGCACAAGTGTAGTGAAGATAAAATCCTTAAGGTTGAACCAAAACTAAAACTCATCACCATAAGATTTTTAGCTTATTAATGCTTCCCAAGATAGAAAAAAGAACTACACAAAGTTTACTACTAGCATCATTCGAACATCATGAATCAAGACAATAATCGTGCTAACATTTCACTTGAATCCAAGAAAGCATATAAGTGAAGATTTGATGTTCTCAAAAATTTTTGCCATGATTATTTCAAAAACAAGCAAAATAAAGCAACAAGCAATGAAAATAAGAACCAACATGAAAAACTAACAAAAACTAAAAAAATGAAAACCAAAAACATGAAAAACTAACAAAAACTAAAAACTGAAAACCAAACTAAACAGTACATGACACCATACATGACACCCCCCAGACTTAAACTTTTCATCGTCCCGATGAAATCAATATGGTGGAGGAGGTGGAGGTGGACGAGGAAAAGGGGGTCTACGACGTGGTTAGCCAATAGGAAAACCTGGAATCTCACCCAAGGATCTATGATACTCATATAAAGCATCTACTTGTTGGCTAGTAAGTGTCATGCTCTGCATAAAATCTCTCATCCTAGCCTGATCAGTATCATAATCCTGCACAAACTCAGCCACTTGACCTTGAAAATTCCTCGTAAACTGAAAATGATTTTGTACCTCCCTAAACTGATCATCAGATAAAGAGAAGCGACCCTCCAACATTTTTCGTTGGGCATCTTGCTTCTCATGAAGTGATTCTAGAGACGTACGAAAATCTGAAAAATCAAACCTAGAAGATCCCGTGCCATATGAAAAAGAATGCCTAACAGGCTCCATAAAACTAGAAGGCTGCGGGTGTCCAAATGACTAGGGCTCATGATGTGGCTCAGTGTCTCCAGGTATAGAAGGGTTATCCTCAAAATCTAACTCAGAAATTACCCAATTAGCCGGGTTACGAATAGTAGTTCGTTCAGGAAAAGGAAGGGGTAAAGGAGAACCACTCCTCCTAGGAAACGCGAAACCATTCTCATTCCGAACGATCATTTTCATAGCAAGACATGCATCAATGTCAATCATGTCATTACCATGAATTATTTCCAACCCATCAACATCAAGATTTAAATTATAAGCTATTCGGGTAATCAAACCACCAAAAACAATTGATCCCAATGATGCCCTAGCAGATCTTAATAAGGTTTGAACAAAATGAAAACCAGAATCAAATTCAACCTTATAGAGCATAGCCCATAAAGCATAAAGCTCTATCTTTTTAACTACCCCATCACTCTCTCCCCTACCAAAAATAGTTTTACTCATGACTCTATGTAGATACCTAAAGATGGGGTTTTGCATATTGGAGGCCTTAGCTCTTGAAGGCTCATAAGGTTGATCTAACCCAGTTATTGCATTCCAAAAATGATTCCAATTAAACCTTGGATCAAACCTACGAGGGCTCCCGGTGGTTAATCCAAAACAAGAATTAAAGTCACTAAATGTCCATAGAAATTCTTAATTCATTAGTCTAAATAAGATTTTTCCAAAATAATCATCTTCATTAGTAAAATGGACATCCAATGAACTTAAAAATTCCAAAACAAGACGAGGATATGTAGGCAAATATGTGTACATAATATCACTCCAATCCAAAAACCCAATCATCAAATCTACATCTTCCCTAATTCCAAGCATATCAAGAACAGTTGGGTCCATATATCTAGTACACACTATCTTTCTATTGACAAGAATTGCAAATCTAGTTACTTGATCATCATTTCTAAGCACAATATTGAATTCATTGTCATTACCTTTGTTGCGTGAAGTCCTTTTGCCTTTTCCCTTCACTGGTTGTTTTCCTTTGTCCCTTGATGGCTCCTCCTCTTTGTCCCCACTGGATCCACCACCTCTTTTGCGAAGTTTCTTCAAAATGTTGGACATCTTAATGAGTTTAGATAGGGGAAGAATTATCTAGGGTTGGAAGAATGAAACTCAAAGAACAAAACTTCAAAGAGCAAAGATCTTAGGTTAGGAGAATGAAAAGTTCAAGTCTTAGAGAGGAAAAGAATCCAGATCTAAGAGATCTTGAGAGATTAGAGAGGAGTTTTTAAGAGATTGGGAGAGAAAGAGATGTTTTGGAGAGTTGGGGGTGTGCGGAACACGGCCAAGATCTGGCCGTGTGAGGTAGTAAGAAGACTTTAATAGCTCCCCTACACGGGCCGTGCAGATCCACACGGCCTCCCCCTCTTCCTTCTCTGGACTCCAGACACGGGCCGTGCAGATCCACACGGCCTCCCCCTCTTCTTTGACTGGTTTCCTCGCACGGCCGTGTCTGGGACACGACCTCTCCATCTTTCTTCTCGGGATTCTTTACACGGCCGTGTTTGAGATACGGCCTAGGCCCTTTTCTCCTCGGGAAATCCTACACGGCCGTGTCTGGATGACACGACCCAAGCACTTCCCTTCTCTGCAACTTTTGCCTGGCCGTATATAGCACACGGCCGGGCTCTGTTTTGCACCTAACCTGAAAACAAAATCAAAAGAATGCATCAAACTAAAAGAAATTAAAATACAAATCAAAACTAACTAAAAGAACCCTTGGGTTGCCTCTCAAGAAGCGCTTGTTTAAGGTCTTTAGCTCGACCAAACTTGATCATTCGCTTCTTTTCCTCGCCCTTGGAGGACAGATATACTTTTCGTTTTTGTTGGGAGATCTTCTCCCAACATCTTCCACCACATTGTCTCCGTTTGGTGGCCTTCCATGAGGATGGAAATTCCATTCCTCAAGTTTATAAATGTTTGTCCTGCTACAAGCATTTAAAAGAGACGAGACATGGTTAGGGATATTAGATAAATCATATTCCAACCTTTCCTTACCAATTACCAAAAAAAGCTTATGATTTTTGACATCAATTATAGCTCCAGCTGTAGCAAGGAAAGGTCTTCCTAATATGATAGGAATCCTAGGGTCCTCTTCCATGTCCAACACGACAAAATCTGTGGGAATAACATTCCCATCCACCTCCACTGGCACATCTTCTATAATACCCAAAGGGTACCTGCAGGAATAATCGGCAAGTTGAAGTGCCATAGTAGTAAGTTTAATGTTTTTGAGACCTAATTTATTACAAATTGAATAGGGAATGAGACTAACACTTGCCCCCAAATCACAAAAAACTTTTTCAAAAAATTCTTTTCCTATGTTGCAAGGAATATAAAAGCTCCCTGGGTCCTTTAGTTTTGGGGAAGTGTTCTTCTCCAAGATAGCACTACATTCCTCACTAAGCGTAATGGTCTCAACCTCTCCTCTTCTTCTCTTGTTTGACATGAGATCCTTCAGGAATTTGGCAAATCTAGGCATTTGAAGAATAGCATCAATAAGAGGTACCTCTACACAAATTTCCTTAACTTTTTCTAAAAACTTGCCAAATTCTTCATCTTTCTTGAGCATTGTAAGTCTCTGAGGAAAAGGGACAGCTTTGCTCTGATGGTTCAGTGGAAGAGTCTCTTCAACCTCAATGGTACTCTCCTCATTAGCTTGAATCTGATTTGGTATAAGAGGAGAGAGCTCTTCTTCTTTTTGTATCCCTTTTGGAGCAGTCACTTGGGAGTCTCCCAAGGTCCGTCCGCTCCTAAGCTCAATCCTATTGCAATGCTCCATAGGATTCACATCAGGTTTTCCTGGAAGTTGTCCTGGTGCTCTGGATGATGAGGAAGCTAGTTGGGCAATTTGACTATCCTGGATCTTTTGATGCTTTTCAGAATTATCCATTCTCTGATTGAGCTTTGCTAAATCTTGCTTCATTTCATTCTGACTTGAGATAATTTCTTCAAGCATCTTTTCAATATTTGACTTTGGTAAGTCTTGAGAAGATAGATGTTGAAAATTTTGTTGCCCAGCTTGAAAATTTTGTCTTGCCCCCATAGATGGTCCTTGATCTTGATTATTTCTGTAAGAAAAATTGGGATGGCTCTTCCATCCAGGGTTATAAGTATTTGAGTATGGGTTGTTCTGCCTTTGATTGTAACTCATGATTGCATCACATTGTTCCAGTTGATTGATTTGTGCAGTGATAGCTCCCAATGGACATGAGTCATTTGAATGCTCTGAACTCCCACATACTTCACAAGATGTACTAATAGCATTGACCATATTAGCACTAGTCCCCATATTCTCAAATTTCTTTGTAAGAGCGCTCAATTTTGCAAACAAAAGAGTGACCGCATCTACATCAAACTTCCCTGATGCTTTAATTGTTGGGTTTACAGAAGAATAGCCACCACTTCTTTCATTTGCCCATTGACGATGATTTTGTGCTACACTGTCAATAATTTCTTCAGCTTCATCTAAACTTTTGTTCATAAGTGCCCCTCCCGCAGCTGAATCAAGGGATACTTTGGTATGATAGTTGATACCATTATAAAAAGTGTGCAACACTAACCATCTTTCTAACCCATGATGTGGGCATTGTCTGAGCATACTATTATATCTATCCCATGCTTCAAAAAAAGATTCTGAGTCAGTCTGCTTGAAGCTTGCAATTAAATTCCTCATATGAGCTGTTTTGCTTGGTGGATAGAATTTATCAAGAAACTGTTGCTCACACTGCTCCCAAGTGGTGATGCTATTAGGGGCCAAAGAATTCAGCCATTGCTTTGCCCTATCTCTTAGAGAAAACCCAAATAATAATAATCTAACTGCATCTGAAGGAACTCCATTCATTTTCATGGTACCACATATTTCATAAAAGACCTCTAAGTGTTGATTGGGGTCTTCATGAGGTCCTCCACCAAATTGGTTCTGCTGCACCATAGATATAATTGCGGGTTTGATCTCAAAGTTATTAGTTTCCACTGAAGGTCTTGAAATACTAGATCGAAAACCTCTTGCATAAGGTGCTGCATAATCCTTGAGTGGTCTATTCGCCATGTTCAAATGTTCTTGTTCTTCTATTTGCCTTTGCAGAATTCTTCTTTTATGGAAAGTTCTGTCAATCTCAGGGTCAAAAGGAAAGAATTCCCCTGCAAAGTTAGATCTTCGCATACACAAGAACAAGATAGCAATTGACAATTCAACAGAAAAAAAGAAAAATAAAAGAATCAAAAATGCAGAATTGAATTTGTACAAAAAGAATTAACAAGAAGTAAAAGTTATACAAGAAAGTAAAAAAACAGAAATCTAATGATTAGCTACAACTATGCAATATGAAAGGAAAACAAATGTTATGTTTAGTCTAACTCAATTGATAGTTCCTAATGTTATAGCGCAATCCCCGGCAAAAACTTGTTACGCTCCGCAAGTGTACGGAAATGTCGCAAGTAATATAAAAGATTATCGTATCCACAGGGACTGGAATAAGCACTAGAAATGTCTCAATGCGAATTAGCTAAACAACTATCCAATCGTTTCAAATGCAAAGTGAAGGTAAACAAATCTAATATTAAAGATCAGCAAACAAGAGTTTAGTATTTTGGGTTATGATAAAGGGAGATTCTAGGAGTTTCGGTTTCTTTGTAAGGTTTCTTGAATGTAAATGGTTCACAAATTCTTATCCCTCAATTGCCAAACACTTGTAGAAAGTTGCTGGTTCTCTCTTGCAATAGATAACTGACTAAGGACTGAGAAATGTATCTAAATATGATCAATTAGACGTGAACCTACGTTGTCCTTACACAGAAGCGCACCTATTACTATGCCTTCATAGAATCCATGAAGCCCACAACTTATTAATCTATCAAGATACAAGAAACTAATCACAAGATCCATCCTACTCTCTTGAATATTCCTATTTCCTCTTCAAGATTATCTCTCAAACGTCCTTACACGGGCTTGCACCTGCCACGTGGATCCCTCGAATGATCGAGTGAGAGTTTATCTTTACAAAGTCCACAAGAAATCCAAACAATCAATCAAGAATGAGAATTAAGCACAAATCACCATTAATCATTCAAGATCTAATTGATACAAGCAAGACAATGTCATTGAAACAAGAAAATGGCAAATCCATAAGAGATTACATCAATCCATCATACAAATACTGCCACACGGCCCCACGACACGGCCGTGTGAGATTCACACGGCCATGTCCAGTTCCTTCTCTGCCAAAGCTGCACGGCCGTATGACTCACACGGTCAGGACCCTTCTGTTCTCTGTAAATGCTACACGGCCGTGTGGTGCACACGGCCACCACCTGCTTGGCCTCTGGAAACCTCACACGGCCGTGTAGATCTACACAGCCATGTAAGGCTTCTGCTCTGATTTCTTCAAATCAAGACACGGCCGTGTGAGATTCACACGGCCATGTCATCTTCCTCTTCTGTTTGTGCCAAACTCCACACGGCCCGAGCTCCATACCAGTGCAGGGTCGTGTGAGGTATACGGCCTGGTGTTTTCTCCCTTTGTTTCCTCCAAGGCTTGCCCAAAGATGTAGATTCTTCACCAAATCGACTCCTGTGTACAGAAAATGCACAAAAGCAGATCTCCGAACCAAAAGAGTAAATATGCTAAAAGGAAAGCTGGAAGTATAAAAATGCATAGATCAAGCATGCTCAAAGTATGTAAATGTGCGTAAAAACATGCATAAAAGAGTATATAATCTACGCACATCAACAATCAAGAATTACTGAAAAATATTTTGCCTCTTTTACTTTTTTAATTATTGCATTCCTGACTTTGGAGGCTAAAATAGATATTAACTCGTTTTGAATTTTATGACTAAGATAATGATAATGAATCTTTTTATCTTGAATGAGTCGAAAATGTTCTTGCATTATTGGATCAAAATCTGCAATTATTTCAAGTAGACCCAAAAAATTACCATTACTATCTTCATAAATTTTGTCATATGTACCACGAAATGCCAAATTATGTATAGCAAGACATTTTACAACAACAACTATTATTAGCATAATGTGTTTCCAATGTTTTGTGTCCTTTTTAATTTGTTCTTGTATTTCCTTATCAATTGTCAATGTTTTCTTTAATCTCATTTGTAGTTCAACAAAAGCTCTTAGATTAGTGAGGTGTTCAACACTATTTTCATGTTGTTTAAGTTTGTCACATAAATGTTTCCAGTCATTAACTCCTTCTCTTGCTAAATTACTTTTGGTGTGTATTACTTTAAACAGCTTACAACAAATACAAAATACTCTGTCTAACTCCTTCGAGTACACTAACCATTTTCGATCACGAGTCTCACCATTTGGTAACATTTGAACATAATAAGTATGAGAAAAGTGTCGAGATTCTTTATCTAAAGGAAACTTAAGAATATCTTCTCTTTTAGGACCTCTTTCCACAAGTAAATTCCTCATTTTTGTATCAAGAGTATCCCAAACTCGTGGATCAAATATGTTCAAATCATATTTAGGTGTCGAACATTGATATTTGTTTGTATGCTCATCATCACAAAACTTATCAATATCTTTAGTTTTGTCAATTTCAATTTTATCCAAATTATTAACATCTACATTATCTTCGTTCTCATTTTCTACAAATTTCTCATTCTCATCACTTTCATTTCTCACAAATTCTTTATTTTCATCATTCTTGTTTTCAACAAAATCTTCATTAACATTTGATTCATTAGTTAAAATATGAACTAAATTTTCTGTTGTGTTATGTGATTCTTTACCAAAATATTTGTTTAATGAACCTCTTAAGCTTTGGGCTATCTCTTCTTCTTTTTTCTTTTTTTGTCTTTTTTGATATCCAGAGAGTTGTTTCATGATAATAGATAATTATGAACAAAAAGCAATAAACAAAGAACAATAAAACCTGATATGGAGAATTTTCTTTTGATTCGAAATCCACTTATATAAGACCTTATACAGATATCCTGCAAGTTTATAAAAAAAACATAATTCAATTATTTAGGAGTTAAGACCTTATTCGTATAATTAAAACAGTAGTAAAATAAGGTTTCAAAAAAAGATAACACTAAAGTCAACTAAATTTCCATGGTTAGGTTGCTATATTATATTGTTTGCTATTTGATTTTAATCAATAATCAATTAATTATGAAAGAAGTATTCTAGCTACTCAGTGAAGTTAACTAGGCTATTTATTAAAACAATATCTATCATTTCAGAAATTATAAATAAAATAAGATTTTCAAGCAATGCTAATTTCTTTATATTAAGCTTGAATAGTTAAATACAATAAAAAAAATTAGAGAGCTATTGTGTGAAATTATGAAACATGCATCTACTTTAATATTAAATTGTCTTTATGTTCAAATGCCTAAACAAGGATTATAACTCCTAATGATTGAGAGTATATACTCTCACCAAAAATTATCAATTTGTACCTAAGGATTATAACTCCTAATGAAACATTCCACCAACAATCATCTTGTAATTGAGAGTATATACTTGATTCATTTAATACATATTATAACTGAGAGTTATAAGACTCTGATTGCAGCATATGATTCAATTCGTTCCTATCAGCTTGCTAGGAAATAGGAATAACTCCTTATTTAAGTCATTTGCCCTAACATTCTATATCATTGTTCTCATTGTTATGTTTAATTGTTAAAATTGGCCCTATGGGAGTATAACTGCACAAGCTCTATCTTTAATTCAAAGTTGTACAGTTTGATTGAAACAGGATATCAAAATAGGATTTTTTTTTATAGATTAGGTGAAATGGCTCGCACAAATTTGGAATTGACATGGTGCTTTGATATCCTACATTTATCCGCATAAAATGTTTTACATATAAAGTATAAACATGATAAAAGTGGATCGCAGACTGTGAAGGGGAAAAAATCACCAGAAGAAAGGGAAGTGAGACATGACAGGAAGAATACCAAATAGATGGGTTTCACAACAACTGCAGTCCACAGCAGTAACTTACGGCTATAAGTCCTTCTGTCCTTGGCGCTATTTGCCTGATTTGTGTGTTGGACGTGAGCTCACAGCCACCCCCAATTCACGGCGCTCTCCTGCAGTCGTCGCAGCGAGAGAGGGAAGGTGCGGCGAGGAGGGCTTCAGTGGGGATTGGGGAGAGGGAGAATCGCAAGGCGTGGTGAGGAGAATCGCTGAATCGGCGCTTCGACGAGGAGAATTGTTGGCGACTGGCGCTCGGCGAAAGCGGCGAGGGTTTTGACGAAGGATGAAGAAATTAGAAAAACGTTTATAAAAAATAAGAGAAAAAAACCCGTTAATAGATATATATATCTATAACATTTATAAAAAATAAATTAAGAGAAAAAACGTATATATGTATAACGTTTATATATATATATATTATATATATAAAAAAAATGGGCCCCTAAGAGTGTTTGGGTCCTGGGCAGGTGCCCTGGTAGCCCTGGTCCAGGGCTGGCTCTGAGTCGGAGTAAGTTGCTTGGTTCTCTTTTTGATTTATCCTAGTAGTTGATGGAAACATTTTATATGACTAAATTGATCATCTAAACATTAATTGATTTAACTTGGATAATCTGATACCAACTTAAAACAAAATAAATACTAATTAAAAAACAATGGTGCCTTTTGAAATTTGGATAATTTAGGTCCCTTTTGAAATTTGGATTATTTAGGTTAATTTTATTCAAAATTGCTATATAGAATCAAATTTTAAAAATAGGCATAAATGATTCCTAATGTCTAGGGAACACAATAAATGATTCATTTGTGAAATTTGACCAATTTATACCTATATAGTAATTTTTTTTTTTATCAAAACTGCTAAATGACCTCTTAACTAAAACGATAAACGTAAAGTATAAAATGACTCTAAAAGCTTTGGGAAATACAATACAAGACTTAATTTTTTTTTTAAGATTGTTGTCAATTTAGGTTCATGTAACAATTTTGATAAAACTACCGTATGAATCTAAATTAGTCAATATAATAAAAAAGAGAGGATAGAGCAACTTTACGAGATTTAGAAAACACAATAAGGGAAGTTATTTATGAAATTTGAGCACATTAGATCCATGTAACAAGTTGAACTAAAATTTTACATAGTCTTTCTTAGCCCAAATTAAATAACATAAATAATAACATAGAATGACTTTAAGAGCTTTAACAATCACAATAGAGGGGTCAACTTAGGTAATTTGATCCATCTAGTTCTTGTCGAAAGTTAGTACAAAAATCTAAAGTAGTTAAAATTAGAGAATAAAGATATAGAACAGCTATAGAAAGTCCATAGAATATTACAATGGAGTCATTTGTAAAATTTAGAGAGTTTAATTTTAGGTTTATATAATAATTTTGATCAAATTTGTTACATAGTCTTCTAAGACATAAACAATAAAACTAGGAGCATAAAATGATATCAGAAACTCGAGGAAACATAATAGAAAGTTATATTTGAGATTTGAATAGTTAAATCTAAGTAGTAATTTTAGCAAAAATTATTATATTGAAATTGGAACAACTTATTTTCAAATAACAATTTCGAGCAAATTTACTATATATATTTAATTAAACTATTCAAAATTGGGCGAAAATAAAAATGGAATGACTCTAGAGGATATATTCAAATAATAATTTTGACCATATTTATTATGTAGATCTAAACTATTTAAAAAAAAAAAAAATAACACGTTTGTGCTGCTTGAAAGTACATATGGAGTATACTTTTGTTTTTAATTTTAAAAAAATTAAAAAATGGAAAACAAATAATAACCCTAGGGTTGACACTGTTACTTTCTTGTTATTCTTATTATTTTGAACTCTTTAGATAGAACTACTGCTACTTATTACAAAATAAGGACGGCCTTTTATCTCAAAGTCATGTAAAAAAAATAATAAAATAAACTTTTTATATTCATAGAAAAAATAATAAAATTAGTATTATAAAAATAATTTTATTAACAAACACCCAAACTATATTTATATTTAGATGATTGGTTCACCCTTTATATTTCCGTCAATTTATTTCTAAACTAAATAGATAAATTATGAATGACTATTAATCTTAGATAATTGCATAAGATTAAGACATAGAAAGGACGGATGCATTTAAAGTTTTTAGTAGAAATAGAAAAATATTTATAAGAGGAAAAGGTCGATATTCTTTTGTTTTGGGACACTTTTACCAAACAAAATCTATAATATTTTAAAATTTATAATTAGATTTTTTTAATTTAATTATATACATATTTCAACTTCTAATATTACTAATAATAATAATCATATCGTCCTAACCGGTATCCAATTAGTTAGAGAATGATAACTTTATTATAATAGGATAGGAGGTCAATTTCTGATGGACCATCGGACAAAAAATACTCTCACTTTTTAATCATTTAATTTAGTGGTCGGGTATAAATTAATCTTATGATTTATTCGAGTTATAAAAAATATATTTAATTTTTTTACACATAATCTAATGACAGATTAAGACAGATATCTGACTAAACATCATCACTTTTTCTGCCTCTAATAATAAGTATATCACGTGACAAACCTAGATGGCTAGATCTAAACTACTATACATCTTTTGAAAGTTCTTCGTCATTAAGTAAAACACTAAAACTTAAAATATAAATATTTTCCACTACTTTTGACTAATTATTCACAATACCAAAGATCTCCTTTGCAAATAATCCAAAGATAACTGCAACGCGGCAATGAGCAGTGAACGATGAATGATTTTCATGATCTTTTTAGATTTAAAGGTTACGTATGACTTTTCACAATTGGAAGAAAGCACTTTTTTTTAATGATAATTTAAATAAGTGCGCAGACGAATTTTTGTCGTTCTATTATTAAAGCAAAAAGGCTTTACGTCAAAAGTATGTCCGTACGAAAGATTCCGAAGAGACGATGGTGTTTTCGTTATTTCACTCCAACGCAAGGGTCGAAACTCACCGTGAGACTCGCTCTCCACCTTCGTCTTTGACTATGCGGGCCCCTTCGGAGTCGGGGACCCCTGCCCCTTTGTTGAGGCTTCCTCCACGTGACGCTCGCGGGGTCGCGTGATTTTCCACGTGGCGAACGAATAATCGTGCAATTCTTCTGTTACGTAACGGGTGGGAGATGATCCAGGAAACGGACGGTGGTCCTTTTTTGCTGATGTTTCAATAGGGATAATCTCGTAATTAAGGGCAATGTCGTGGGGGATTTTATCTCTATGAAAGGACGTGCTTTAATAAGAGAAGCGCTATCGAAGGACGGCGAGGACAACGCGACTCCCCTCGGAGAGAGAGAGAGAGAGACTCCGGCGAGGGGGAGTTGAGTTCTACGTGTGAGGAAAGGCGTGAGAACGGCTCCGGATGACGAGGCGGTGTTCGCACTGCAGCAACAACGGGCACAACTCGCGGACGTGCCCTGGGCGGGGCGGTGGCGTGCGGCTCTTCGGCGTGCGGCTGATGGAAGGGGTGGGAGCGATGAAGAAGAGCGCCAGTATGGGGTGCCTTCCATCCGCCTCACCCTCGGTCGATCCACTTGGTGATGCCCACCTCCACAGCCCCGTGGCCGCCGCCTCCGGTTACGCCTCCGATGACCCCGCCCGTGTGTTTTCTTCTAATTGCCGGAGCGAGCAAAAGAAAGGTGATGAAGCCTTTTCTCTTTCGAGTTCAAATCGATTCCTGGCATGGAGATTTAATGGATTGTTGTTGCTACGTCGCATTTATCCTCCACTCAATCAATTAAGCTTTGAAACTTCTTATTAATTTTATCAAAAAAATATAAATAAAATTCAATTGAGGTGCTTTGATTGTTCACCCAACATATATTTGTTTTTGATGAACCCTATCTGAAATAATGATCAATTTTGGAAAAATTGCTGGGATCAGTACTATTTTTTATATAAATTTTTCCTCGTACTGATCTCTTCCTTGTTGATTTTAATACATGGTATGCTAATAAAACATATTGGAATCCTCTGTTTTTTGTTAGGTATTTTGTTTCTTTAGTGTCTATTTTTCATTCCTTGTTTCTGGTTTCTTGCAACCGTTCGAATTGTGCAATACTTTGAAGCATTGCAACCGTTTAAAGCTTTTATTTAGCATGGCATCTAAATTTGGAATAACAATGGAAAAGTAATGACTGCTGATGGATAATGGTTCCAAAATTTTGGCGGCTTCTTAGCAGTTCATGGTGTGGTTAGTCTTAGTTTGTGCCATTGGTGCCGATAGGTCAATAAAGTGCGCCTTGAGACAAATAGGGTTTGCTTTTAAGCCAATATTGCTAATTTTCTGTCATTAACTTTTTAAACTCGTGATTCATGTGCCTTCTTTTCTTTCTTTTTCATAAACTAATTATACGCCATCCTTTTGCTTGTTGGTGATCTTTGTTTTCATTCTAGTGTGTTTTAGGCACAATGATCTGTACCCTCAATTGCACTTGTTGCATGTCTTTAGCAAGTATATAAAGTTGTCTTGTATCAAAATATTTTCATGAAACATATACTTATCAGTTCATTCGTTGTGGCGAAACATATTCTTCCTTCTTGTTTATTGTTGTATTTAAAGATTACTCTTGGGACACTTAAGTATAACTTGTGTCCATTAATTGCACTGTCCTAGTTGTTCCAGTTACAAGCCTTTTAAGTTTATTCTCTAAGTTCTTGGAATCTTGGAATATCTAACAGCATTTCAGCAATGTTAGCATATCATTTCATATGTGGTTGTTGTTAAAAGAATCATTTAAACATAGATGAACATATAGTAGGGGATCGGACCCAATAGCGTGAGATGATCCATATAGCCAAACCCCACTTAATGACATAAAAGCTTGGTTGTTATTATTGTATCATGTTAAAGTTTGTTTTATCTACGGTTTCTCAAAGGATCTGTTTTAATTACTATTGGCATGTTTTTTTAAAAGACATCTGACCAATGTAAACACAATGAGTTATATCTTGATAGTGTTATAATACAAAGAAATAGTTTTTTTCCCCCCTGTTTTGCAATGATTACTTCACTTTCTGGATGCTAAGATTCTCTGGATTCAGGGATCCCATGGACCGAAGAGGAACATCGAATGTTCTTAATGGGTCTTCAGAAATTAGGAAAAGGTGACTGGCGTGGAATTGCACGGAACTTTGTCATGTCTAGAACCCCAACACAAGTAGCAAGCCACGCGCAAAAGTATTTTATTCGACAAAGTAATGCTTCACGAAGGAAGAGGCGTTCAAGTTTGTTTGACATGGTCCCTGAAACGGTAGCTCCTTTCCCCTTATTTTTAACCTTTCTTGCTCCTTCAGCAATATAAACTCTTACAAATTCATATTCAACCACCAATTGAACAGGTTCTCACTCATGATCAGCAGTTGTTTCTGCAATCCCCTAATGAATTAGAGGTCAACTACCTTGGTCAACAAAGACCTGAGCCTGATGAGCCATCACGAACCAATAGTGTTGTAGAATCAAAGAACATTCAATTCAAGGATCCAATTACAACAATGCTACCAACAATTTATCCAAATTTCGTAACCGTGCCCGTACCCTCCTGGCCATGGCCTCCGAATTTAGCTACCAGTTCCATTGGCCAAGTAATGGTTGAACCCTACAAGATTGTAAAGCCGACGCCATTGTTCCCAAAAGAGCCTGTTAATGTGGATGAGGTGGTTAGAATGTCAAACCTCAGCATCGCTAGTCGCATGGAGCTTACTGATCTCTCCCTCAAGCTAATGGGATCCTCTAGTCCAACACAGTCCGCCTTACCTGCCGACACTTCCATTGTCGTGCCTGATCTAAACAAAAATAATAACAGCCCTATTCATGCAGTTTGAGGAAAACGGCATGCGTAAGGAATTCATTATCATGCTCTTTGAGATCTTAATTCCCATTTAAATGCCTGCAATTATATATGCTTTCTAATTCTTGTAGCTTATCGTTCTTTTTGTGTTAATATTTGTAACTGAAGCACCTGCTGAGTATAGTTTCTAGTATTTATCCAGCAAGGATGTATTTATATGGTCATCTGTATCATCGTTGTAGAACGTTATAAATGTTTCCAAGAAACATGAAACCTAGAAAAGGCCTGTTTTGCTATCGCCTAATGGGTATGCATTGCAGTAACATTATATTGTTTAATTCAACCATTTGCGGATAAACCTTGATAATTTGTTCATTTGACTATATATATGTAATTAAAGCTTAAATTATTTCATTAATACTGGTAATGATGCGAGCATCATGATGTGAGGAGTTCGTTCTAACATCATCTTGAGTTTCCATCTCCTATTCAGATATGCTTATTAAATTTTGAGGGTGTCAGTTAGTGCCTTAAAAGTTCTGACAAAGGTTTTGAATTTGAAATTCGTTTTTATTTAAATCTGAATTTTATTTTCATCAAAGTATGAATATTTAATATTGATCCTGTCGGAAAACGAGGCGGATGATATGCTGGCTAGGTAGTTCCTATGTTAACTACAAGAAGACGAGGACTCTGATGTCGCTAATGAGCCTGCATAGTAAAAACAAGAACTAGGAGAAGAAAACGTCAATAATCAAGTCATGGAAGTGTCCTCAATATAGATACTCAGACGCTTAAGTTAGGCAAGTGGCGAAAGAAGAAAATGAAGAGCAGGGATGGATGATGAATAGTAAATTCTGATGGCGAAGTTTACTTGTGTCGGTAGATGAAGACCCCTTATATAATGTTACTTTTCCATTCTACACCAATATTGATGCATTACCAAAATAGGATCGACTGGTTTGACATTTTGACAACTTTCCTAAAATGGACCGATCATTTTTGTGCTTTACAGGATATAAGCTTCCGTCATACGACTCACATGGAATATATCCCCATGATTCCTTGATAACGGTTACACAAGATACCAAAAAGGAATATTAGACTATTGAGCCGATGGACCCTTATTACGCTTTGCTGGTAGGTCGACTGAGTCCCCTACAACGTTCGGTTGGACATCGTACTCTGACAAGGTTGGGTCGGTTAAGGAGTGTTGACCATTCTGAGAACTCAGTCTCCTTAAGGACTCGACGTTTGCTCAGACAAATAGTTCGGCCGAGCTTAGAGAACTCAGTTTGAGATTCCACTGAGCTGGAAGGATTCAGCATCCGCTTGGACAAGTAGTTCGATCGAGTTGAGAGGACTTGGCTCGTGATTCCATTAAGCTGGAAGGACTTGGGATCCAATTTGACAAAAGGTTCGATCGGTCGGATGATTTTGTTCGTCCAAGTGATCGTGCCACTTGGTTCTGAATTGAATTAGGTCTCGGCTCGGGATTACGTCATGCCGAAAGAACTTGAGGATCCGATCGACCCGACTATTCAGCCGAGCCGTATGCTAGTGTCGACCCCAAGTGTTGACCCCTCTTTAACTTTGATCGTCACATCAGCTTGTTTCCTGACTTCGACCCTCACTTCAAACATCCTACCTTATTCGCTATATATATATATATATATATATCCTTAAAAGAAGCATTATACCCGAGCATTTAAAATTTTTAATCTTGAACATTATAACCAAAAAAAAAAAGTCTGAACCTTAGAGAAAAAAATCTTATTAGCTTAAATTCATAATAACTCAACCTTTAAATCCTAAAATCATAAACTCTAAATACATATAATATATCCCGTGAGCATCTAAAATTTATAATTTTGAATACTATAATTTAAGAGGGAAACCTGAACCCTAGAGAGAAAATCTTATTGGCTCAAACCTATTATAACTCAACTCGTAAATTTTAAAATCTTAAATGCTAAGTACATGTAATATACCCTAAAAAAATAAAACAATAAAAAAAATAAAACTAGTGTAGATTCACTCAAGATGCCCCGAGTCCACACACACACACACACACACACACACACACACACACACACACACATATATATATATATATATATATATATATATATATATATATATATATATATAATCTTTTAGCATTAAATTTTTTTTTGGTAGCTATCTTTTAGCATTAAATTATTTTTTTAGCAGCTTGATAAATAATATCTTATATCAAATTAAATTAGGATCCAAGACTTAGTGAAAGCTTCATATGATCGAAATGGATAATTTTTATCACAAATGTTTTAACCAAAACACCTTAATTTCTTAGAACATCTTATACTTAATGTGAGGTATTGGATAACCAATTTGGACAATTTAAGTATACCAAGACGAGCAAAACACCTTAATAATTGAAAGAAAAATCAAAGTTAAAAGACTTGAAAATTAATTCATAAAACTAATAAGGATGAAATGATGCTAATACGAGACGGTTTTGATTCTTTTGGGTCATTAATATGTTTTGGATGGAACATTTAATGGATTTTCAAAGGGGTAAAAATAGGAAAAACTAGGCTACGGGTGGTCATGCAATTATGTTCTTAAGTATATAGTTTGAATATGCATGACTAAAGATTTAAATTAAGAATATATTGTGATTCTAGATATCATTTACTTGACTTGACATAAATATTATAGGTGCAATGAGAGGTATTTAACTAGGTCGAGGATATAATATTTAACACCTCCGGATGTAGTTGAGTTGATATTTGGATCGAGTTTATCATCAAAGAAATATGATCGGGCTTATCATCAAAGAGACATGCATGGTTCGATTTTCAAAAGACATAAATGCCATTTCAAGTTATCTCATATCCATGTCTATGAAGGCAGCTCGGCTAAAGATGAATAAATTTCTATGATTTATCTCCTTTTAAAATATATAGGATCATTATCAAAGGATAGGACTGTACTTTTTACCACCCGAGGATAGAATATTGGACATCTTGAAATCTTTAGGTTAAAGTGGGAAAGATATTTGCCTTATCAAAATTTCGATTGTTTAAAGTTGCTTTAAAGTAATGTAACTTTGGTTAAAACTTTTCTTTTTTAAAAAATATTTTAGATATTAAATTATTGATGGAAAGATTTTTTTTTTAAAAAAAGGATCTTTTTGACAACACGAAAATTAGTAGTGTCATTTTAATTTATAAATTGTTGTTTAAAACTGATATATATCCGTTAATGCTATATATATTTTAAAAAGCTATGAACCCCATAAAATTACCGTAATAATTAATGAGCATGCCAAGCTCAAGTGCTCTGGCCAAAAGAAGCATGACGCTTTTATTTCTTGGTCATCTTTTCCTTTTTTTTTTCTCTTCTTTTGATGGATAGTTAACCTATAAATTTTAGGCCTACAAGCAAAGTGGATCACAAGTCCTTTTGCACCACCAAGGAGATGGATTATGATCTTAGATAAATTTAATTATCTAACTATTTAATTTAAAATTATTATTATTATTATTTTTAATATTGTTTATCAACCAAATATTCACTTTAATATGATGAAATATGATTCATATTAAAATTTTCACGTACATTGTGCGTTCCATCCATGTAAATGGATTGTTCTTCATACATCTCTTCAGTAGCGCGTGACTGATTTTTTTAATTTAATCAACAATTAAACCCTTAATCCTTCAACATCAAGAGCGGCGGCCGTCGAACTCCGGCGTCGCCGGGACGCTCTGCTGCAGGCGCAGCTGGTCGTAGAACCGCCTGATGAAAGCCTCCGCCTCCCGATCCACACGGCCGCCGTCGTTCTCTTCCTCCTCCCTAGCCGGAAACGGCGAGTCCGTTATCCTCAGCTGCCGCGGCGCTGCCAGGCTCTTCCCGAGCCGCCCTGCCGGCACCGGCGACGCCAGGGTCACAATCTCGAACTCCTTCGCCAGCGCGGCCGCCGCCACGTGGACGTCCAGGGGCGATTCTTCTTGTCTGCGTCGGCGACCGCTCGTGAGGCGCTTGGCGGCGGAGAGGAAGAAAGCAGGGGAGGGCGTGTTGCTGCAGCTGAACTCCACGTCGCCGGGAGCGTAGAAGAAGAAGTTTAGTTCCTCCGGCGACATGCCGGTGATGTCGGCGCTGGGATGGTGGCCGTGGTGGAGGAGTAAGTTGGTGAGAGCTTTTCCGGCCAGCTTGCCGCGCTTGAGGAGGAGGTGGAGGTTCATGATCATCAGTTTGTTGCGCTTGGCGAAGCCCTTGCGGAGGACGCAGTGGGCGGCTCGTATCATGCGCCAAAGCCGCTTTGCCAATGCCAACGAGGGATCCATCAACTCAAGCTGGGAAGCTAACTGTACGATCGATCGATCGATTTTGTTCAGAAGGATTTGGAATTTGGAGGAGGAGAGATCGCTTTGCTTCTTGCCGAATGAGAAAGGGGGAGAGGAAGGGGGGAATTTAAAGAGCGCGAGAACCGCAGCAATAATCGATGATGATATAATTGAATGCCGTGGGCCGGCAAAGAGGGAACGGACTGTTGTAAGTGCGTGGAGTGATTAATTACTTAATGGCCAAGGGATGGACTTTGGCCTCTTCTTCTTGGCTTTTGTCTTGCCAATGCAGAGTTTAATTTTGAATCACGTTTCCTGTGGCTTTCATTAAATTAATGGCGGCAAAAAAGACGAATACTTTCGTCCCTGACGTCCCTGTCAACTCGTCCAGAATTAACACGGAGAAAGGAAGACTTTCATTAAATTAATGCACACTGTTTAGCTTTCGAATTATTAAGCTTCAGCGTGCACGATTCGCATGAGGAATAGTGATGCATGGGTAGTTTATATTAATGCTCCTGGTAGGTAAGGAATATAAAGGTAGATATTGAATAGCAGGTATCGTTGTGCCATGGTTCAAAAGTATGAGAAAATAATTAATGAATTCATCCGTTGAAACAATGTGATAGAATTATTGAATTTTTTGGGTACTGAAATTAATCAAATTGCAATTGCGCGGAGCACAGTTTTGGAAACAAATATAAATGATTGGTGAGGTTTCTTATTCACTTTCTTTCTCCAAAAACAAACTCGCTGTTTCATCATCGCCTTATTGATTAGTTAATATCCTCTATCCCAAAAATAATATGTCCCCGTATCCCCTCATCAATCGGATAATTATGATTATGAACATTATATCCTTGAGATATAATTTAATTTGTCTGATCGTACTAAAAGATAGAAGGACACATTAATTTCAGGACAGAGGATGTCAAGCTCGTTATTGACCTGTCAGCAGGGTCATGCATGAGCAAGGACGGTGATAGATTTCACAAGATAAAATAGTTGATTTCACATACAATCAAACACTGGAAGAAACGACACGACCGCAAAGTGATTAAAAATTTCTCACAACAACTAAATAAAATACTACATAGATTTTATCCTAAATATAGAAAAGACTAAAATATCTTAAAAAATTAACTCCATGAAATAATAAAATTATTCTTTCATTCTCACATCATTCTCCTGGAGAAAATTCTCCACTTCAAAACCTAAGATATAAAAGAAAAAAGGAAAAAAAAAAATCCTAAAATTCTACATATACTAAAAATTCAAAATACCCTAAATAGACTAAAAGTATAAAATAAATTATCAAAAATACACTAAATATTAAACTGGACAAAAATAATAAAAATCAAGACTAAAATTACTATTTTCCTGCTTAACAAGCCCGATTCAAACTCTTATCGATTCCAATTTATGTTGGTACAATTAACCTTTTGTAAAGGTTGATCAGAGATTCGAGGGGTGATCAGTGGATGCTATGTGGATAAGGAAAGATTGATAAACCTGCTAAGATGGTTTCGGCAAAGGGGAAGTCGATTCAACGCCCAACTATTGGCCTCTCAGCTCCTTAGCCACTCGGCTCTCGGGCCTCTCAATTCCTTGGCCTCTTGGCTCTTAGGCCTCTTGGTTCCTTGGCCTCCCGACTTTTTGACGACGTGTATTGGAACATAAGACCATTTCAGGAAAAGGATAATTATCATAGATATCAAATTATTTCAAGAAAAAGATGATCATTACGCAAATCTCATATTATTTCGAAAAAAAGACAACATAAATAAGTCTTGCATTATTTAAGGAATTAAATAATGATAACATGAAGATGAGAATAGAAGGAAAAAAAATTTGATATCTTTCTATAAAAGGTGACCATTTTTGACATTCAAAGTACATACACACACTTATGTATGTCAAAACCTTAATATTGTTCTGTTTCTCCTTCATCCTCTAATTTGAGTATCGAAATGACTTCACTAGAGAACCCCTGGTCGTCATTTTAATCTCTTTTCCTCTTGTTTTGCTGTCATATAAGCTCGCAGAAAAACATAATCCTCGTTGCCATCTAGCAATTGTCGATTAAGTTGACAACAAAGCCAACTCACTGGTGATTCACTCGTCGACCTTCGTGGGCAAGATCAAATTGACATTGTTTGTGGAAAAACTGAGTTAAAGACCTGAACCAAGACATTAAGATAAATGATGTCGGAAGACCTAATGTCATCCTCATGGCAATGAAGGATTTCGCCAAATTGGTAACGACGACAGTGTATGCGGTTTCAAAGGGGTAACCCTGTATCCTCCGTCAACAATAAATTCCTCAACCAAACTGCCTTCTCGGTCGATTGAAGCAACACCGGTGTACCAGAGGGTACCTTAGCCTACATGAACACCGCAAATTGCTTCTTTCATACTGATCGATAAATCTGTCACGAGAGAACATTTTGTAAAATCTTTTAGTGACACCCCTCATCGAGATTATCCAGGAGAAAACGGTCTCGAAGAGCTCTTCGAGTTCCTCCATTTTCAAGAGATATCCTTCAAGATGAGTTGCCGAGTCATTTTCGAGTGTTGCAGATCAAAAAAATATAATGACATCACAGATCCCAAAGATTACATCTACAAATTCGAGAGCACTTCTTTATTACATCAATATAGAATGACGTCAAGTGTCAAGTTTTTAACCACAATCTCGAGCTTGACATGGAGATCGTTTAGCCGATTCACTGCTATTTGAACTTTAGAGAAGTTTAAAGCTGTTTTCATGCAGCACTTGCAAGCAACATGGCCAACAACAATGACAAAACTCTCAAGGAACTTTCGACGCCAGATGTGACTTATCAACCCTTCTTCACCCAGTATCCTAATTTAGATGTGGACTTCGAATTAAGATATGAATTCATACACTCGTTGTCGAAATTTTATGGTCTTGTTGGTGAGGGTCCTAGTTGACATCTGTGAGAATTTCATGTGGTATGCTCAACCTTGAAGCCGCAAAGCATATCAGAAAAAGACAATAAGTTTCGAGCATTTTCATTTTCATTAGCAGATGTAGCAAAAGATTTGTTGTACTGTTTTCCCTTTGGGTCTATCACCAACTGGCGCGAGATGAAGAAATCATTTTTGTTGAGATTATTTCTTGCTTGAATCGCAATGATTCGGAAGAGTATCTGTGGTGTGCAACAGTTGACAAGAGAGACACCACACGAGTATTGGGAGCGCTTCAAAAGAATTTGTTCTAGTTGCCCTCCGTACTAGATCAACGATCAACTACTTATTCAATACTTCTATGAGGGATTACTTCCCATGAACAGAGGTATGGTTGATGCAACTAGTAGAGGGACTCTAGTCAACAAAACTCCTACTCAGGCTAGTGAACTCATAGAGATCATGACTGTTAATTCACAAGAAGTCATATGTTTCAAGTATTGAGCCGGCGAAGTACTACCAATTCCAACAGCAGTGCATGCATGATCTAGTTACCATTACCCATATTCGTGATTGAAGAGACCATCAACAGTTTACTGAACAACATAAAGCATATATTCCTAATTGGGCACAGTCGTTACAATGGAGAGCTAAACCTTTCTCAGCATATCAGACTCCATTGCATTTTAGAATGACCCAATACCTAACTGTCTACAGCCATTCCAACCAGTTAACTTTTGCTCCCAATCAATTAGAGACTTCAGTGCATAAACAAGAAGATCTCATACAGTAATTAGCAGCCAATGATTTCAAGTTCCAGCAGAGCAGATAGTCAAAGCATCATTACAGAATTATCAGATGCAAATGGATGAAATTGCATTATCCATTAGCCAGCTACAAGCATAAGGCTCCAACCAATTTTAATTTCTTCAGAATGCATTCATAATGGTATAGAGATGCTTGAGCATATGGATTGCAGAGTCAATAATTAATATTCATGTCTCTGATTCTGTTGCACTTTGTTTGTTTTTTCTTCATTTATGCACTTTGTCGAGTTTTGTTAAATTTGGAGTTGAATTTCTTATGCACTCCTTTATACCATCTTGGAAGTAGTAAAAATTAGTTAAATTTGACTGCCAAATTTTAGGATTTATTGTCATAAATGGATATATATCTTGATTGCATATGGTTAATAGTTTGGTGATGGACTGTAAGTTAGTAGACTGAGTTGATTTTTTTTTTGTTGACCTAATAGATTTGAGCTTATTTTTTATTTTTCAATTGCTTGTGTGCGGTGCACTCATGATTATTATTACTCTAGAACTTATTTTGATTCTTCTAAGACTACATTATCATAGGTTTGTATGATTATGATGAAGGCTATTTGCTTGTTTCCCTTGCTTTCTTTTATTTCTACATGTTAGTTGAATAATATTCTCATCTTTCATCATGCCATTTTTTTTCCTCTTACTTTCATTGATTTCTTAGCATTGTTCTTTTGGATGTGAGATATTTGGATGTTTTATGATGAGTATTTTATTGGGATGGTCCCAAGTGTGGGGGACTAGTAGTTAGAAGAATAGACCTTAAATATAATTAAAGTATATGCAAGCCATGCTTGATCATTATGGGCAAACCATACTCTTTGTTTTTTTAGGTGAGTTTGATGTTTGAGCATAGGGGAGAGCATGATATATTTAAAAAAAAAGAAGAAATTAAGCGCCAAAAGAATAACGGTAAAGTAGAGAAAAATTCCTAATCATAATCACAAATTTACATACAGTCCCTAATTACAAAAAACTTTGTTTCCATTCCCTGTATACAAAGTATTACTTGTTTCAACTCCCTCATGCAAATATTGTTACCTAAATTGCCCCTCAGATTTTTTAGGTATAAAAAGTCTAAAAACGAGTATATTTCCGGTTAAATTCAGCACTTTACACTAGAATCCAGTACTTTATGCTAAAATCGAGCATATTTTCTATCAAAATTAATCCTCATATTTTTTTGGTACAAATAGTCTAAAAATGAGTATAATTCCTATTAAATTCAGCACATTAAATTAGAATTGAGTATATTTTCTATTAAATCGAGCACAACTTTTTTTCTGCTTAATATAATTCCTTATAAATTCAGCATTATTTATTATTTAAAGAAAATCTAGTATATTTTTCATCCAATTGAGTACCATTTAAAGAAAATCTAGTATATTTTTCATCCAATTGAGGTGAAAAAAGAATCATACTCAATTTGATAGAAAATATACTAGATTCTAATTTAATGTACTGAATTTAAGAGAAATTATACTGATTTTTGGAATTTTTATACATAAAAATATCATGGGCAATTTGGTAAATATGTGTGACTAGGGATGAAAATCTAGTATATTTTTCATCCAATTGAGTACCATTTAAAGAAAATCTAGTATATTTTCCATCCAATTGAGGTGAAAAAAGAATCGTACTCAATTTAATAGAAAATATACTAGATTCTAATTTAATGTACTGAATTTAAGAGGAATTATACTGATTTTTGGACTTTTTATACCGAAAAGTATCATGGGCAATTAGGTAAATATATTTGACTAGAGAGTGGAAATAAAGATTTTTATAGATGAAGACTACATGCAAAGATTTGTTTACCAATAAAGACTGCATACAAATTTTCCCGAAGAATAAAGGCAATATAAAAACTTGACATGCTGTGCAACTTTATGTTTAAGTGTGATAGAATTGTTTGCATGAGTGTTCAATATTCGAAACTTGGATTGAAACTGTGCAAGGCAATATTTTATTGTACTTGTCTATCTAACATTTTGATATTCTCGTATCTTTCTTTCATTCCTTTGATTTCTTTTTATCTCTTTCAATTTCTTTTATTTGACAAATACCCTCATTTCTTTTGATTCTTATTTACCTTGCAATTATAATAAGTGTTGGTACTGGAAGCACCAGCTAATCTAACTTATGTTTTGATATTTGACAAAAGTTTATAGTTAAGCTGTGTTATGATCTAACAAGTTTAACTGAGTGTGCAAAAAAATCATAAGTGATCTTAGACAAGGTGAAAGCCCTAATTGAGGCTAGACAAAAAATTCTAGTAGACACTAGACAGGTGGAAAGTCCTAACTACGACTAGGCAATAAAGTCCTGGTCCGAGGGACTTGGCAAAGTTTTGGCAGGTCAAGGGCGTTGGATGAAATTCTAGGGTCAAGAATACTAGGTGAAAGTCTTGGAGGTCGCGAAGACTAAGCGAGAAATTTTAGGGTCGAGGACACTAGGTGAAAGTCCCGAGGTCTCGGATGATGAGCAAAAGTCCAGACGGACTGGAGGACCGATTTGGCAAAAGATAAACTCTCCTGAGAGGAGTAGATGAGGACGCGTTCCTCGAAAAGGGAACAGTAGGTATCGGTTCGACCTAGAGTTTCAGCGAAACTCAAAGTTAAGACCGGACAATCCAAAAACGGTCAAATGTTACCTTGCTTTATATATTATTGCTTGTTTCTAACTCTGTGGTGCAGGTGATTAAGATTGCAAAGTGGTTGGAAAACAAGTCTTCGAGAGCTCGTACGTCCGGGCACCCAGAGTTGCTCCATGTACCTAGGTAAGTGGCGATGAGGGAGCGCCCCGGGTGGGTGCCTAGATAGGCACTCGGACGGTCCAGGCGCCCAAAGTTACTCCAAGCGCTCGAACCAACGAAAATCAATCTTCGCTCTGCATTGGAGCATTGGAGCACGACGATTGGCCAAGCGTCCGGAGGGGGTTTGGGCACCCAGACATAGAGCTCGCTACATCAGCACACTCCACGCACCCAGGAGGAGATCCAGGTGCTCAGATGGGGCTATAAAAGGATGGTTTGACCAGTAGCTTCGACACATCAATTCAAAAAAGTCTCTCCTACGCCTTGCTCAGAAAAACTTCTACGACGCCCAAACGCTACTCCGACTATCGAAGGCTCGCAATCGAAAGTACTCAACGAGTACATGCCTTGGAATAGGAGTCGTCGACTCAGGCTCTGAACCAAGTAAAACCAACTTGGGTCATTGTTTTCTTTACTTATTTATTCCGTTGCATTTTACTCTAAGTTTTAAACGAACGTGAAAAGTCACGAGCGTTATTCACCTCCTCCCATGCATTGATCCTACTATAAGTCTTCAAAGTCATACCCTCTTATGTTTATAGTAGTAGTGAGTAAAAGATAAGCTAACATATGGCAATGGAAAAATCCTGAGTAGCTTGAATGGAACCCTATTGTGAAATATTTTTTTTGAGAGTGAGAGCAACTATCACTTATCTCATGAGGCTTAGTCATTCTTAGCTTATTCAGGATACTTGTTAACTATTGTAATAATTGAGTTAATGAATCCTTGAATCTTTGAGAATTGACATTCCTAGAAAACTATTCTTTTACTATCTTCAAATTATGATTGGGTGTTGCTTCAAAGATGAGTCTTTAGTTGCTTTTTAGTTTTGTTTTACTCGTCCAAGACGTGTAAGAATAAGTGTAGAGAGTTAATAACGAACATTTTAGCACATTATTTTGACTTTTATATTTGATGATTTTATCCTCTCATATGATTAATTATTTATTTATATTATGCATTGTGTTGGGATTTATTTAGAGTTTTGATGCGACTTTTCCTATATTTTTTGGGATTTTATCTAAAAATGTGCATCTTGTTTTATAAGGGAGTGATTTGGACCATTGATGGAAATCTAGAGCATCCTAATCATCCACCTTGATCTAAAGCAATATGAGCCCTTGATAGAGATCATCACCATCAAAGCAAAAGTGAGCATCCAAGCGAGAAGAGTCCAAGTTGGACCCAAGAAAGAGGGAAGTCAAACTCATCCAAAAGCCCAATTTCACTTTCTTTTAATGGATCCAGATCTCACTCCTCTCATTAACCCAAAATCCAAAACTCGGATCCATATCCATTTTATCTTCCTCTCTTTTTAATGGATTCAGATTTTGACCTCTCATGAACCCAAAAAGCTGAACCCATTAAGAAACCTTTCTCTTTCTCCCCAACTGACGCCCAAGGACGCTTCTTTTTCCCAAGCCTTCGACGCCGCCAACCTTCCCCTTACCTCTTGAGCCTCACAGCCAAAAGTCCACCTCCACATCAGCATCATCGCCGGCTGTCCCCTCTCCATCTCTTCTCCCAATTGGACGACGAAGGCCCGACCACCACCATCCACTAAACCGGAGCTCACCCTCTCCCGATTGAGAGAGGTTTCATCTCCACCGTCGGTTTCCTTCCACCTCACCTCTTTGGATTCAAGGAGAGCTTCATCACTCGTCAGCATCCCCTATCCTCTTCGAATTCGAAGAGGAAACTTCATTCTCCACTCACCACAGCCCCACTTCCACCACCAGTGAGTTCCCATCGAAGAGCTCTCGGATCCGAGGCTCTTTGCTCCATCCACCCTTCTGAATTCAGAGGGGATAACTTCATTGTCACACAGCAGCCCCGCATCCTCCACCGGGAGCTCCTCTTCTCTTCGGGTTAGAAGAGAAGAGATCCTTCATCTCATCTGACAGCCTTCCTTTATCAAATTGATGTCGAATTCACAAGTGCACGATTGTTATCAAGTAATAAAAATATCGATCCCACATGGACTGTTGATTAAACACTAGTTAATTTCGTACGATGAATTATCTAAACAATTGAAAGGTGATTCACAAGCGTTTGAGAGAGCTTGAGAGAAGAGAGAAAGACGGAAAGAGAGAATAAAGAGAGAGAGGGAGCACAAATGAATGAATGTGAAGGTTATTTTGGGGGTGATTCAAAGGTTTCAGTTTCATTATGATGCTAGTTAATATATTTATGAATTGTTCATCTACCCAACTCCATGCTTACATTCGTGTAAGGATCCTAACTAAAGTCCGGCACAACCCTGAGCAGGTCACACCGTAGAGTTAACACCAGTTCTAACGTCAAGTAAAGAAATAACTCTACAAAGTTCAGTTAAAGGGATATCATAAGCCCCCTGTGATACAATCGCTAGAGTTATCTAATGTATTTCCTAACGATAGATTAATGATATTAAGTAAAAGAGATAACCTAGAGAGTCCGATTAAAGGGATACCCTCTATCATAGGACCTCGGTCATACAATTGCTGATTACACAAGTCACTTCCTAACGTTAATTTGGAAAAACTCCAAAAACTCTAATTAGCCTCCCTAGTAGAGAATTGATCTCCCGTTTCAAGAGAATACCTTAGAAAATAAGGAATACCCTCTGTCATAGGATCCCATAGTCTTATGATCCAAAGCACCTCCTTTATGCGGTGCCCGATCCTCTACATTTAAATGTATTGACCTCACATGCATTTCGTCAAACACATATACGACACAACATACAAGAACGAGTCACAAAACATATCATAGCATAAGAAAATATCCAAGTACATAGTTCATTCACTAATATCACATCAAAACTACTCCCTACGTCCTAAGAATTAGAGGTCTACTCCATTGTGAAGGAATAACAAACCAAAGACAAAACAAAGTATTTTTACAACCAAAATTCGAGAATAGAGGAGAAGAGATGCTTAGTGTTGTGTTGTCGATGTCGTCGAAGTGTTTCCTTGCTCTGGAGGACGACAGATCGTTGATGATTTGAAGAAGGAGGCTCTAGGATTTCCTCTAGAGGATAAAATCCTTCTCGAAGGAAGGGGCGGTGCCCCAAACCAAGGATGTGACCTAAGGGGTGAAAATCCCCTTATATAGAGGAGGGGCACGACCTCCTCGCTTTCTCTGCTACACAACCGTGCTAGGAGGCACAACCGTGGCATGCTCGATGCGGCCCAAGGTGGCACAGTCGTGCATGAAAGCACGGCTTAGTCGTGGTGGAAGAAAGAGGCATGACCTTGTCTCTTGCTGAAAAGAGGGACACGGCCGTGCCTTTTGGCATGACTGGGTCGTGTGTCCGGCTAAGAAGAGAGGCATGACCATGCCTTATGGCACCACCTGCTCGTGGGTTTTGCTAAGGATGAGGCACAGTTGTGCCTTAGAGGCATGGCTTACCCATGGCTTTCTGGTAGGAGGCACATGGTCGTGCCGGGAGAGGGCACATGACCGTGCCGAGAGGGGGCACAACCAAATTGATGGATCTTTACAAGTTGTTTCAATTCATTTATTTGCTCCAATTTACATTCTATCAATAAAAACAAGGAGCAGATCTCCGAACAAATAGAATGGAAGTGCGATTAATAATAAAATATGGTGCAATAAACATAGATTATATTAATGAAATACAAGTAGATGTACGCCAAATAATGTCTACAAACATATATAACCTATGCACATCACAAATCTGATTATCTTCCACTTCGAGTTAGAAGAAAAGAGGTCCTTCTTCATCTGTGCGCTGATCAACCTGCTTCTAAAGAAACATCCGCAACCACCGTCATCCATTTTGATTGAGGGAGAAGATTTGTTCGCAAGTTGGGTTTAAGTCTTCGATGTGTTGGGTTGTTTCTTACCTTAGATTGTTAATTGTGTGTTGAATACTTGTATCAAATTTAACTCCCATGTTAAGATTGCACATACTTAGTTTAATTTGATTCAAGCTTATTAAGTGTTCGATAAATTTCCTTAACCACTTGTGTTCTTTTATTCGTTGCAATTAGGTTAGTTTAAATTTCGTGTAATGCTTGTTTTGTTGATATTTATTCTTGTCATTAAGTTGGATGCAAGTAGAGTTTATTAGATTATGTTTTTGTTGAATGTTTTAAGATCATTAAATGTTTAACTTTCTTCATGTTGTCTTTGATGCTTTGCAATTATAGTTTAGGTTAGACTAGATTTCCTTTACTTGTATTGTCATTCATTTATTAAGATTAGATTTCATTATATGCATTATTATTTCATTTTGTAGTCTTAAAATTCAAAATCCAAACGCCCATTCAAAACATCAAAATCGAAAAGCAATAACATTCATTGTGAGAGACGACCCGAGTCATCTCTATTCTACATTAGTGTAGAGGTGTTCGATAAATTAATTGTGTTTGATATCGTGCTACGATCCACGGGTTATCACCCGGTAGATTAAGGTTGATGATAGAATGCTAAGCAATTATGAAGTCATAGCAAGTCAAGGTTGACTAGATAATAGCTAACAATGAAGTCCCGACATGTCAAAGCTGATTGAATGCTAAACAAAAGAAGTTTTGATAGGTTGAAGTCAACCATATACCAAGTAAGGCGAGAATTCAATTTTGGTAAGGTTGAAACAAAGGTATCAAAACGACTGCTGTGTAGTAGCAATCAACTGACGAACTCCTAAACCCAGAATTTAAGATTTGAGGGTGTTTAAGGGGGTTTATTACACATTAGTCGATTGATGAATTTGATTAATCGACTGATGATATTATTGCAGTAAATAAAATGTTTAGAACTCGATTAATGACGATTAATCAATTGATAGTTTGCAGTAGTCGATTGTTGTCACTATCACAATGAATGAAATGTTCTAATATCGATTGGCCAAGTCAACTAATCACCATCAGTCAACTATGAGTATGATCAGTCGATTGCTTGGACATTTCAGAGAGAACAAAAAATTCTCAATTCAACTATGTGAGTCATTGTTTAGGTATCAGTCGAGTTATGGTCAGGAACAGTTGACAGATGTGGATAAAACTGAGTTAGGAAGAGTCATTTTGTCAGTGCAATATTGAAACTCAGTGGAGCAATTAACTAATGGGCGCTATCAGTCAATTATTAGGGTGAAAATCAATTGTAACCTGAAGGTTATATAAATGGAAGATTTTGACAATAATTCTTGGGAGTTTGGAAGGAGAGTGTTATTGTATTTGCATACCTTCAAGAGACAATTAAAAATAACTACAAAGAAGATTCATTTGTGTAAATTATTATTTATATTATATTATATTTTTCAATTTTATTCTTGTTTTCTTATTCATGTTGCTGGTAAAGAATAGAGAGCTGTAAGAGGTTTCTCGGCCGCTAGAAGGTATTCAACAAGGAGAGATGGTGTTATTACTAGGACGGTAGACCGTGGAATAGAAATTAAGGGTTTTGAACCATGCAAAATAGTTTATCTCTTATGCTTGTTCTATTATGTATTTGTTATTTATATTATCTGTTGCGTATAACTCTATAAATAAGCACATTGAACTACAATCAATGAATCCGCAAATTGTTATTCATCCCCTCTAGCGACGACACCAGTTCCAACAGTTAGACTACCGGGTCTGAGAATTTGGCCAACAGCGAACAAAGCGGCCGGGTCCCTTCACACAACCATGCCTGGTTTGCTAGCTCCTTTGAATTGAAACTTTGACAGCACAAGAAAAATAAATGCAGCAACAGCCTATAGAAGAATACAAGAGTTTGCATAATGACATTTTACCTTTAAAACTATAGCTCCGCCAGTCGAATGACCAAAGAAGGAACATGGAATGATGGAACACATATTATGTTCATGTTTGATTTTCTTCAGAAACTTGATCTGTAAACAAAAGAATGTATATCTTTTGTTCAACTTAAATCAACACTAACAAGCATAAACATGTAAGCATGAGGATGAGGATGGTAAGGCAAATGACTTACAGTGTCCTCCACAAGAAATCAATCACTACAGCCATGTCCTGAAGATGAAAAATAAGTTAGATTATAGATTTTTTTTAAAAAAAAGACAGTCCAGATCCGCCAATGCTGGATCACAAGAAAGGATCATACCACATTGAAGAACAAAATGATACAGGAATGCATGTTCTAATTTGATTTAATACTTTCTATGTAACCAAAATTCACGCAACAAATGCTCCAGAATCCAAACAGCAAAGATTTATTTTTAATTGAAAAAGAGCAACAACAAATGCAATCGTTCGTTCACGAAGCACAATCACCAAAAAAATCAAAAGAAATTGTCATACAAAGAGTCGCATTTCGTGGATTTCTCTCCTCTGACCAATCAAATCAACAAATCGATGCCTTACCTCAAATCGCCGGAAGCAGGTAGCCATGATCTGCAGAAGAGTGAGTTCCCCCGCAGGCCCACGAACACAAATGTTTCCCGTCAGCAGGTCAGATCGTCGTCCCCTTCCTAGGACGAGGATCCCACGTCCTCGATGGGCGAGAGCCCGCGGCCGCCTCGCATCCTCCTCTTCCACGGCCGCCGGCCACCTCCGGCCCTCCGCCGTTGGTGTCAGTGAAAAAGGAAGATGTGGCGTTCGTGACCGGGCTCCAGCTTCTGATGAGGAGGAGGAACCAGACGGAGAGGGAGTGGAGGAGGAAGAGGGCGCGGAAAAGGGTATCCGGAGACGGTACCGACTGCCGTATCTTCCGGATGACCGGGATGATCCTCCCGCTCGTGCCGGAGGTCAGATCCAGCGTCGCTTCCTCCATCTCTCCCCTCTGCGGATCTGCCCTTTCTCTCTCACTCCTGCTGCTCCTCGCTGTGCTGCGTCTTCATCGCGAGTCGTCACATAAATACAGAGAGGCGAAGGGTAACACTTCCATTAAAACGGTAACAAGGTCCATAACACCCGTTATGAAATCCGTAACAACAGGAATTTATTTTAGGGTGCGTAAAAAAGTTTGGATAATTTTCAAAATAAACCCTAATAGTCTATAGAATTTACAACCCCTCCCTAAAATCTAATTAAATATCAAAATGCCTCTAACAATTTAGATACTAATTAATGATAAAATAAATATTTAGATATTTTAAAACTTCACTCATAAATTTATTAAGTTATCAATCCACTCTAAATTCAATTACTTCCAACACATTCTAAACTTAGCACACAATATCCACTGCAACTTGGAAAATGAAAATCTAAACAAAATGAAACTCTTCTCTACCTTCAAAAGAATACAGCTATGGCAAATATACAATCAAACAGAGACATTTCTCATTTCTCGTATAACTTAATCTATTTTGTTAACTTTCCATCCATGTTTTCTGATACACAAACACTATAATAACTCGGTAATTAGGCAAAGAATATAATGCAGTTTATATGAACATCTCAGAAAGCCATGCTTACTGACATCTCTCCCTTTGGAAATTCTTCAAACAATGTGACACCAGTTAACAAACATAAAGCAGATGCATTGAGCATTGCCTCCCTCATCCAACACTTTCCAAGCAATTACTTTCTCATAGGAAATAGATCTGCCATTGCTTGAAACGCATAAACCACCTTGAAGGCAAACAAAACCCTGTGAATGAAAAAAAAAATTCACAGAAATTATTAGGATTAAAACCTTGTAACCATAGATTTTCACGTTATTAGCGTAGTTACTGGCCAGTCCACTGCCTGTTGAATGGTATGAGGAAACTCTCTGCAGATAGCCTTCCTTCCTTCCTCCATGAAGATACTTTCAAGAGTTGTGTTCTGCAAGTCCACCAGTGTTGTCTGGAGCATCTCGAGACCAGCTTTGTTGGCAAAGGTAAGAACTGGAATGGCCTGCACAAAATTGAACAAGTAACTGAATCTATTCGAAGAATCACCAGCAAGAAGTGATGACACAGTTATGACCTATGCCGATAACTGGTTAGTTCAGGTCAGTATGAACACTACTTCTAAATAGTTATGACCTATGCCGATATATTTCGATCATTTGTCCGACATGAGATTTCAATTTTCAAACATGTGTAAGGGGTATTCCTTTTCTATGCATGAAATTAGCTCATTAGTTCATGACAGAAATGGAACAAGAGAGAAGACAGTAGTAGAAAGTATATCATGAGAAAAAAGCGATCTTGATAGTTGATTCTGAAATTAACAATAATGAAAGAAAAAGGTAAAGTGCAAACCGTCGTAGTACAGCACAGAATTGCATTTGAGTGGTGCCAAAGCATCTTTAGAAGTGAATCACTGCCATCAGTGGAAGATTCAAGCAATTCTGATCCTGAATAAACCCTGTGCAAAGTAGCAAGGACATTTACATTATCAGATGCCACAAAGAAGATATTGTATAAATGATTAGAAATGACAAATAAATTTGAGTAACCATTTAATTACTAAAAGTTTTTTCTGAACAGATGTATATATATATATATATTGGAAAACATTTGAAGCTGCAAAGAACACAGAATAATACGACTAGAAATATAACTTACGTTTGAATAATAAAGTCTTTTTCCCTCAATTAGTTAAGATCTTGAGGCACATAATGGTGACAGTGGACCAATTGGTCATTTGTGCTTGCCAAAGTGAAAAAAGACAAATCTTTGATGTAAATTAGTTGAAAATGTTACTTTAGAAAATCGATTGGATAGATAGATATGCAATATCATTGGTTTTCCCTTTTCATATAAAAGAAGTTCATGCAAGACTCAACTTGTTAGAATATATACTTTGACAAGAACAAATATCTTCAGGATTTAAACTGGTGTATGTAGTGCAAACAGTTCAAAGTTCATCTACTGTCTACCATATTATGGCCGAAAACATATTTAAGGAAAGTAATTGCTTATGGAATTAAAAACCTGTAGCTTTCAGAAATGCACCGAGCAAGTGTGTCGCCTTCCGTGCTTCCGTGTGGCATGCAAAGGTTATCATGAGACCCGAGATGTGACGGTGAAAGAATTAATGCTAGTTTTTTAACAGAAGCTTTGATGTTGTGAATGTATTGCTTAGCCATGGATACCACTCTCTCTATGTGGTGGTTCTCAAAAGCAAATTGGAATGCTATAGTCATGACAGACTTGCCGCTGCCACAATTATGAGAATATTCATCGGATGCTTGAATTCCCATCGATTCAACTCCAATTGCAGAAGCAAGGTCCAAGGTTCGATTAGGAGTACTCGTGTCCTGAAGATAAAAACATAATAAAGAACAAGAAAATCTATTAGTCTATGTATGACATTTAACACATGAAAAACAAAGAATAAAGAGGTTTATTGCTTAAATAACAATGTTTAGCTTCGGCATGCTTACCATATCAGAGTCTAGAGAAATAACACGAAAACCTGACGGCAACAGTGGAGCATCATCAGCACAAGATGCATCTACTGGGGCAAATATTAGCTCAGAGCAGGTGCCAGTGGAATTCTTATTCAATCCATTGCAAAGCTGTCGATGTCAATTTGTTTTGTCACAAAAGAAACAAAGTTGCTACTTACAAAAGAAGTATACAAAGTATAGTCTCAAAACATGCATCGACATAAAATCATTAGCACATTTCCTTTTGCGATGAGAATACTGAAGAGAGAACAGAAAATTGACCTGCAGGAGGTATAGCTGTGATGGAAAAAGAGTTTCCTGTTGATAGCAAATACCTTCCAACTTAACCACTTCCAAGTACTGAGAAAAAAAATAAATAAATAAATGTCAAACATAGAGAAACTTAGAACAATGGGATGCACATGAATGCTAAAACAAAATGGATAACTTACTTCTTCATGGCATAGAGTGGGAACCGGAGTTAATATCACTGGACCAACAGAGCTTCCACAGTCAGATGCAGCTGAAGTCCTTGGGGCAGCCTTCACTGCAGCAGCAGAATAGGCATCTATGTCACTATCTGCCCACTCTGATCGATGCTCTCGTAAATATGATAGGAGAACAGGTGGAGATATATTCTGCATGTTCATACAGACAGAGTAACATTGATAAGAATGTCAATTTAAATCAGCCATGTAAAGTCAACACCAAAAAATACGGCAAATGTAGCTGAAATGTTATGCTGTGATTATTAGCATCAAGCAAGAAGGTTCATATCCAAGCTAGGGCCAGGCAGCTTGCTATTATCCCTTTAAGCCATTTCTAGCCATTTTCTAGTAGTTTTACTATGAGGGAAAGAACAAACTAGAATGTAAAAGACCACTTGCAAGTTCTATCTTAAGAGTTTCAAAACACTCTTCTAAATTGACAAAACAATATCAACCAGATAAGAATTTCATTTTCCATATAAGCTCTTACTTTGCATAAAATACCTAAGTCCCTCATTCCAGTGGCCCTATTACATCACATCATTTGATAATCATAAAGAGGTTATGCCATACAAACCAAGTTCTTTTTTCCATAACTTTTCCTGAGATATTTTGTGCATCTGTATACAAAAAATGGTAAATACATGAAAGCACAGTTCAGCTTCACTCACCAACCTGTAAAAGGATAGATGCTGTTGCACAGAGAACAGAACTGCTTGATGAGGATGATCCATCAGTATTACCAAGATTTAAAGTCATCATTTTCCTAGGAGATGAATTTACTAGAACAGTGACATCATCCACAACATCGTTAGGGATTATAGACCATCCATCATCTGGAAACCCATTCACAGCTTCATTGAAACCCCTGCACACATACACACATATATATATACATATATATATCAATGAATTCTTGGTACGATGTATCAAAAAAAAACACAAGGAACAATATCTAAAATATAAGTTAATACCTACTCAGCCTGTGACTAAGTGCTCTTAGAGCTGCAGGTTGCCTGCCCCATGGGGTAAAGGTAGTAGGATACGAACTTTCATAGGAAATCTGTCTTAAATGATGTAGAGCCTAAATAAACCATCAAAATTTAGTATATGAAAAAAAAAGTAAATATATTCTTCCTTTTGCCAAAACACTTATCGGTCAACAACAATCAATTTAAATAATGATGATACATTCAGAGATACTAAAAAATGGAGGGGAAACATACTGTTATTGTTGTATTCTGAGCAAGTCTTGTTGATGATTCATATAGGGGTCTTATAACTTCTGGCATACTACTAGACTGATATATGGAGAAGATATGTCAGAAATACTATATATTCAATGAATGCAATGCTAAGGGAGGGAAACTGTATCAATGAACAACATAAAATAATCCAATAAAGATAAAAAGGAATAATTTACCTGAAAATCAAAATGATCAATGATATAAATCATAGAGTCACCATCGTCACATGGTCTTATCAAATAACCACTAGGCAACATTTCTGCCCTTACAAAATGTTCCATGGGGGGCATGCTTGGGGCACCTTGCATGCTATTGACTGATCTTTGACAGACCTTGTCAGATATAATTTAGATTGTGAAAGGGAAAAAACTTATCAAGCATACATTGAAGTTGCTGAACTGTTGCAGATTGTGGCCAAACTAGGGATCAAGTGCTTACCACAAGACTGTTGTCTTCAAGAATTTTTGTATATCTTAGCAGCCAGAAGTCCTGAGCAGGTGCCAGAGTCGTTGGAGCATAGACCTTCATTCCAGCCATTTTAGTTTGACAGAAAAATGTCGCCTACAAGATTTAACAAGCTGCGAATATATATGAAGTCTAACAGACATGAATACCTGCATGTACAGCACCTCAATGGTTTCATTATTTGCAGTCAGCATCACATTGTTTGCCTCCAAAGATCGACAGTCACGACACCATGATAGTCGATCTTTCAAGATTTCTGCAACCTGAAACAAACTATAAAGTCAAGCAAAACAAAGAGAATTGACTATTTATCCAGCACGATAAATCATACCTTTGTGGTTTCTAGACCAACAAAGGCACAAGCCCGCGCAGCGACGACGCCAGTGCAACCATGTGAGATAGCAATGGTTCCAACAGAATCCGGACCAGGCTATACAGTTAACCAACAGATAAGTTCAGGATGTTGCACTTAAGCCTAAGGATTATTCACAGACGCAAATAACATTAGCTTATTTCCTTTTCCATATTTTATCTCATCTAAAATGTTTACAAAAAATTCAATGTGTATAATGAGAAGAGGAACAAATCTATGAGGGATGTCAACACCTTCATCCCGGGCATTTGAATCCACTCGAAAGTAGTTCCAGTAGCCTTCGACAGAAACTCTGTTAAAGTCTCCTCTGCAATGGACATTAATCTGTAATAAGCACAATCAATAGTTAGCTACCACCATGAAATTAGCAAATTCAACAATGTGAATGCCGGAAAGAAGGCCAATCTTTCTCATTGCCCTTGGAACAAAAAAAGAACACGGATCTTTTGACATACCCAACAGGGGTAGAATCTCTTGGTTTATGCTGAGATATCAAATGGTGGTGAAAATTCGTCACAACCGACTCACAATATGTGTGCATTGTCGCTAATGCAACCTGCCGAATTTAAAGACCATAACTAAGAGCAAAATAGCAGTACCACAATGATTCTTGGAAAAGAACAACAAAATCTTACATTTTGGGTTCGTTGACGTAAGTAACTATTATCATAGACCAACTGCGTGACCTGCTTCTGCAGTCGAGTATTTTCCTCCAACAAAAGCTTATTCATCGACATCAGCTTCCTGTTCACGGTCTGAAGCTGTGACGATTCCTTTCGCTGTTTCTCTCGGCACCTAAAGCCACAAACTTGTGAAGAAATGCGTACAGATGAACAAGTGCTGATTCCATTGCAGAACATTGATACCTCCTATTCTGAAACCAAACTTTAATCTGCTTCGGCTCGATGTTGGAGAGGATGGGACATTCCCTGATGAGCTGCTGCCTCCTCAATGAGCTCGGTTTGGGGCACTCACGGTAGACTCTCTCGAGGGCTTCGACTTGCTCCGGTGTGTACCGGACATATTTTCCCTGATCAGTCGCCATATTCCCTTCGTTTCGAGAAGTCACAGCTATCATGTGCCAAACAACAGCGCAAATAAAGGTCATTTACCAGCTGTAGAGCACCTTCAATCCAGAGATAGGAAATCTATTATCTTTTGTTTTTTGTTTTGTTTTGTTTTCCTTCCCTTACCATTCGCAACAAAAAGGAGAATTCTTTCATCTCATTCATCAACCCTTGGACAAAAACAAGCGAAAGGCTGCGAAATTTAAGCCAAAACCGTGTCAAGTCTCCAATACCGGTGGCCTTTCCTCATATACCACGACAACAGCAAGCACAAGAAAGAGGTGGCCTTTTCGAGATTAGAGATCCCCTGGAAGACATTAACGCCGAGGGTCAGTGTTGTTAACTGGTACAGTAGTAGGCACAAGGAGTTAGCATACGACGCTAAACAAACAAAGTAGAATAAAACGAAACCTCAAACTATTGAAGCCTTTAATAAACGTCTTTAAAGCTTCTGAGAAAATTTTCTTTCCCTTTCACTTCTGACAGGAAGAATCGCCACTCTCTTTAAAAGAAAAAGGATTTAAAATTCTGAAGATTTGAAGTCCCTCTAACCGAGTCGAATAGGCTCGTACCTGAATTCCTCGATATCTCTGTGACAAGAAAGCCAGAAGAAGCAATTCCTCGGCATCCGGAGTTCGATTAAAGGCCGGACGCCAGATGCCGCCCCAACATCCACCAGCTTTCCTCGGATCGGCGCCGAAAAAACAAATCTTTCCCAGCAATTCGACGAAATAAATATAAGAAATAGAAAAGGACCGACCCCTGGCAACGATTCGTACCCGTGATCTCGATCTCCTCCTTCGCACCCGGAGCAACAGTCGTCACAGCGGTCGTACGACAAAGCAGGGACGTCTTCTTTACGACTTATCGGCGGGGCGCAGTTCCCAGTCTCTGCGACACCCCCCCTAGGGTATCTGACAAAGTGTGAACCAACCAATGGCGTCGAACTCTAGCAAAAGAAGGAAAAGATGCGAGCTTTCCTCCGAATCCGACCTCTGTTCCTCGAAATCCCTGCAATGGCGATTTGCCCTGCCAGATTAAAACAAACTTCCGAGTTCCGACTGCTACTCCCTCTTCTCCTTCGAGCTTGAACACTGCAGTATCAAGCGAGTAGCAGAAAGAGAATTGTTTATATAGGAGAGAAATCAAACCTCGTAAGTTTGCTAAATCTAAGCAAACAATTGCAAAATGATCAAATAAATTCGCATATCATGTGGTGTGACGAAGAAAAAATTTCATTGATATTTATTAAAATTAATAAGTTTATATATATATATATATATAATTTATAAACATAATAACAAATATAATAAATTTAGAAATATTATTTTATTACTATCTGATTCATATCGATTTTGATTATAATATATTATGATTTTTTTATCATCATTAATAATGAATGCAAATATTTGATCTTAATTGTCGAAATATAATTTTCAAAAAATGTAAAAAAAAAATAGCCTTTCAGAGAACTCTAGGAAGGAAAGAAGAGTTACATATGGATTGAGTAAATAATTTTAATTTAGACATTTTTGGTTGATTTTTTAGTTCTAATGAAACCTGGGCTGATATTAAAAGCTAGCTGGATATGCAAAAATGTTATTGAACTTTCTAAGAATATTATATTTTCTCGAAGGAAATAGGTTTTCTCACTAATGACAATGGTGAAAGCAAACCTCCTTCGAGAGGAAAAGGACTATATGGGAAATTGTTTTAGAGCCAATTACCTTTTAATTTGATATGATCATAAGGAGTGAAAAGATGAAATATGCCTCTATGAGTGTAGTCGAGTTGGTACTCGAAAAGATTTGTCATCAGAGATGCATAGGTACAAACACTACTTCGGATTATCTCATGCTCCTTATCTAAAAAAAATCGCTCGGTTAAAATTGAATAAGCCCCCATACATGATTTACTCCTTTCAGAGTGTGAGAGACCACTAAAGTGACGAGTTCATTTTTTTTACTATAAAAAAATGGTAAAGTTGGCTTGGGATGTAAAACTAAAGATAGAATGGAAAAAAATCTTATTTTGTCTTGATTGTTAGGGTCAATTAAAATTAAACAGCAAATCTAATGGGCATCCTAGAAATACTATTACAAAGACTAAGAAACTAGATAAAATTGATTTTCAAAGAACATCTATTTTAATTTATTTTAGGTTCTAAAATCTATATTTTTACTATTTTAGATTGGGTTAGGGGTATTAAGGAGCGAGGGAAGAATGTCAATTCATTATACAGGACTTTACACATTATTTGAAAGGAAGATAAATCATGAAAAACTTTACACACCCACTAAGAATAGACCATAAATTTATTGACAATAATACACTTGGAGATTTACTAAATTTATGTGAGGTGGATGATTAAGATGTTTGATTGTTTATCATGTATATATAATATTTAAATGAACGGTCACCTTAGGTGGAAGAGATTTCATTCTCTAAGAAATTATTTTCTCAAAATTCGATCTTTATTCTCATGTGATAATCTATTATCTAAGTACCAACTTTACTATACTCATGGGGCATATGATTGTACCATCATGACAACATATATATTAGAAAAATTGGCAATTTATATATATTTGATTGATACGCTACATGCTTGGCACATGAAGCACGTTATTAACATTAAGTACTATTAGAATATTAGAATCCTTATAATTATCGGTTATGATCTTGGACAAATAATTTAATGATTTAAATGTTTAGGAGTTAGGCAATTTATCACTTTCATGTTTTTATGATACTTTGTTTGAAATTTAATATATATATATATTATATGTCGCCTAAAATATTATTTTAGAATTTGAGAGTTTATCATGATGCCTTATATGATACATTATATGCTTTACATAAGGAAATCTTTTAAATGGGACATGTGTCATGTTGACATAAATATGCATGAAGTATTGCTTACTTTCTTAATTATATGCATTGATCACCATGCGGAATTGATTTAAGTGATTACTTTGTCATGTTTGTATGGAGAAATATTGAGATTTAAGTGATTATCTCTCCCGTTCAAAAACATACAGTCACCTCAAAGATAATTAGGGTGGTTAACCTAAAGGTTAAAGGGTAGCTTTGGGTTCTTCTAGCCTTCTCTACCAATTCCATGCAAATAACTAGGGACTAAGGTCATTATTTAAAGGGCAATAATTAAAAGGATGTCTCATCCCACTAGTCTCTCCTTCGTAAAATAATAGGTGATTTTGTCTGGAATTTTAGTCAGACGAAGATCGGATGAGTTGTCGTTGGTGTTGACGGAGAGACGACTATGACACCCTTATCGTATATGCCCCCGATAATGGACCCCCACGTGGCGCTGACGAATGACGGTAACTAAGCAAGCGGTACTTGAGCTCTGCGCGTACTCAAACAAGCACACAGAACGTTAGAGACTAGAAACCAAGGGAAAAGTCCCCGAAGCAAGCCTTCCGACTCTTAAGTCAGGTACTTTTTCCTCAGAAGAAAAGGTGCACGAAGGAAAAAGAACAGTAGAGGTCGAGGCCGAAAGCAAAAGTGCGCGTACCTGCTCAAGATAGAGGACCTCCCTTTTTATATGACCGTGTGTACCTCTGGAGCCTAACCGATGTCAGAGAATGTCGGGTGTCAGTCCTTGTAGAGTGATGAAGGGCGCGTGACACTCTTCTATGAGACGGAAGAAAGTTCTACTCACAGATGATAGCCGACCCTTGGAATATTCTCTGACATACAACAGTTATTTTTTGACAGACAGTTACGATTCCCTGACCTTGTTGTCGCCTAGTACCTTTTGTCCCGCCCGGGTATGATTAGGGGCAACTCGGGATGATTTGTTAGGCATGACGCCTGACTTGAGTCTTGAGGGGCAGGGAGAGTTGTGGTGAGATCGCTCAAGAGCTGACCGGGAGTTGGCCTACTGAGAGAACCAGACATAGATATAACCAAGCTGTGGAAACCCGACCAGTCAGAGCAGGTCAGGCATCACCCCGATTGTACATCCTGATTCAGATCTGGGATCCTGATCTGTAAGCACCCAATCGGGCATCATGCTGCTGATGACACTAGGCGGTGCTACCTCTTCTTTCCCTAACTGTTGACTGTCACGTTCTCTTGACTTTTGACTGTCACATCTCCTTAACTCTTGACTGTCATATCTCCTTGACTTCTGACTGTTATGTCTCCTTGACTTCTGACTGCCACGTCTCCCTGACTTCTGACTGTCACATCTCATTGACTTCTGACTACCACGTCTCCTTGACTTCCGACGGCCGACCCCTACCATTATGCACCATATCAATAGGATTACCCTCTAGTATATTATTTTATATTATTATCTTCTGCCACCTGGTTCCATCAGTTATTTGTATAAACAAGATAATTTCATGTTGTAATAGTTACAAAATCGTAGTTACTACAATGCATACTCAACATGTTCAAAAATATTCATGTTATAGTAAGTACAATTTCGTAGTTGCTACAATACAGTTTTGACAAGTTCACCTAACATTTATATTATAGTAACTACAAAATCATAGCTAATATAACTCAAACTTGTTCACCTAATATTCACGTTATAACAGTTACGAAACTGTAGTTATTAGAACTTGAACTTATCATATTCAACAATATTAATATTGTAGTAACTAAGAAATCATAGATACTATAATGTTATATTATAGTGTAGCTATGATGTAGTTGTTACAATACTGACTTATCATATTCATGCAATTGACTGATGTGACCATGCGACAAGAGATAATAATATCATACAGTGCACTGGAGGATAGCCCTATCATTTTAAAGGGGCTAGTGGGGTGGGACGCTCTTTTGATTAAAAAAATTGGTGTCTCTTTGATGATTCCAATAAAATGAGATGTTTTTTTTTTTTTTTTTTGCCCTTTATTTGAACATTATAATGGGTATAATTTGTAATTCTACATGGAATTTTTATCTATGTTCTTTTTACCATATATATAATGATACGGTGATGAAAAAGGGCCCACAAAAAATGGACCAAAGTGGGAAAGAACGGTTGGTATGGACGTCAAAGTCAAAGAGAGACAGTCCACAAGTCAAGCAAAGTCAGTCGAACAAAATAGCAGGGTTGAACGGATGACCTGCCAGGTCTGAGCTGACAAGCAAAGTCGAACGGTATGCCCAAACCCTGAAAGTTTGTGAAGGAACGATGAAGACATCATGAAAATCCCCAGACCATCAGCTCGGTGATTGACTGGATGGCATGTCCGATCGGATGAAAATCAGCCCTCCGACAATAGGGACAGCCGAGTGAAGGGAGATTGCTTTTATTAGTATGACCGAGCAAGGGTGTCTCGACCGAGCGACCATCGGTCGGCCTATAACGAGACCCACCTACGTATCTCATCGTACCTTCTTGAAGGTTTGTGCTACTTACTAACAGAGTATGTCTAGCAATTATCAAATCGTACTTTGGAAGCTTCCAACCTGTCATATCAGGATTTTGCATACTTGCCTATGGAAAATTGTTAGGGACACTTTTTAACTTGTCTTTTCTAGGTTCCTTTGGAAAACGTATGCACGCTTTGAGATGTGTGCGTAGACACTACATTGACATTATAAAAGGGGTTCACATCTACCGACGAAGGTATGCGCAATTTTGTGATTCTGCATACTCTTTGTTATTGCATTCTCATTACTCTCACTTCGTCGAAAACTGACTTGAACGTCAGAGGATCAATACCGAGAACCCATTCCTGATCCGATACTAACACCTCTAATTATATTACAAGATCGTTAGAGTCTTCGCTTCGTGTACCCTCAAATCATATCTCTATCTTATCATCTTCTTCGTTTTCGGATATAAACGTCTAATCATAGTGTTGACCCCCGGGTAGCTTCTCGAGTATGCAAACTGATCGTCGAAGCTAGTGTTCGACACTATCTCCGTAAACGATATTGCTCCGCTACGGTGCTTAACGGATTGTTGCAATTCGTTCCCAAGATACAACGACGACGAACGTCTCGGAATCGTAGCACTCGTGAATTGAGTGAATTTTCCATCATCTGGAGGGTTCTATTTATACTGAAAGAAGAGGTTGATTGTCCTTTGGGTGAGTGGATGTGTTCCTTGGGCTGGATTGATCTAGATCATCCATTCTGAAGTGCAAAGTGCGCCTACAAAGCGCCCATTGCGCACGTGCGCACGTGGCGGGCTCACAGGTGCGAGCACCTGCTCGCCCTGGGCTAAGGGGTAACCTTTCCTTTTATTTTTGTGTTAACTCCATTAACACATCTTCATTAATAAGTAGAGAATACACATCGAGAATTTCCGATGTAGGACTATTCTCCCATGCACTTTATTAATGAATAATAAATGTTATTTTGGGCTGACTTTAAACATTAATTTCTCATTCATCCTTAATCGGTTTTGAGCAAATTAATAGTCTAAATCTATCTACGCGGTTTTGAGCAAATTAATAGTCTAAATCTATCTACGCGAATCGTAGATTTCAATTTTAAAGTCAATTACGACTTTCAACAATTGATGACTTCCTTCTTCTAAATCATTTTGGTCTATTTAAAATCCCAATATCCAACACATAGTTGAAGGTTTTATTATCATTTCTAATAACACTATTAGTGACCAAATTAACGCCGCAAAGATTGAAGAGATGGGGAGCGAAAGGGACTCCGGCAGTCGATGTGTGTTGGCCACCACTTACACGTCGCTGAGGTGGAAAACACACATGCAGATATATCATTGGCTTTGTATAGGCGTGCACCGACCGACGACCTAGTTTTTAGTACGTACCCTCTCCATCTCACATCAGCCCGCTCTCATGCTTGCATCTTCCTATGCGTGCACCACTCTACATTCCTGGAAGGAAATAGAATACATGCCATCAGCTAGCTTTATCACAAATTAATTACTGCTCAACAGCTTTAATTAATTATAATTAATTAATGTCTAAAGTTAATTATGCGCAAGAGTTCAAATCTCACCTTTTGTTTCCACTAAAGCCTGAGGTCTAATTAATAATCCAATCCGAAAGGCAAACTTTGGAGCCTCTGGATCAAAAGATGATTCTTCTTCTTCTTCAAAAGCATGTAGATCAGTGCGGATGCGGATTAATAATTAAAATGGAGAGGTGTAGAGAACAAGATCACAGAGAGATCCAGAGAGAGAGCCCACGAGCGGCGCCAGGGCTTTTTTTTTTTTTTAAAAAAAAAGGCAGCAAAATATTGGAATTAAGCTGCTGTGCATGTTACATTTCAATTATTAGACTTGGCTTTCGCTTAATGTTTGATTAAGTTGTCCTGGGGCTCAATGGTGGTAGTGGTGTGGTCGTGGCCAATTTCTCTCTGCGCGCTTTGGTTTAGTTTAATGAGCAAAAATAAATAAAGAAGACGTTCCTTTGTTTTTTTTCCAAATGCGTCCCACTTTCATTTTTTATAAAATGACATTTTATCCATGTAAAATGATATAGTTATGTTTTCTATTATTATTCTACCTATATATATCTTATATCATTCCGTAACTATTATAATTATAATTTCATAATTGTTATAAAAAAAATAATTATAACAAAAAGAATTAAAATTCTTCATAATTCTGAAAAGACTTTAAATTATATATTTTTAGATTTAATGCTATATTATTATAGGTTACATTATCTAATAAATATAGATATCTGACTTTCAATTTGATATATTATGCGTTCCATAATTCAATCCGAATTAAAAGTTATGATTTATCGAAGCTTATCTAATATTTACGTTGTAACAGTTACGAAACTTTAATTACTATAACTGTATGATAATTTAATTGTAGTAATTATGAAACTATAATTATTATAATTGTGTAGTATTTATGAATTCGTAGCTGTTACCATGTATATCCGATTTAAGATTTAAATGAAAAATATAAATAAAAGATAATAATGAGAATAGTGTGTTGGAGGAAATTTTAATAATGTTACAATAAACGTCCTTTTACTCCCTTTCGATTTTTACCATAGTTTAACTTTGCTTATCCATGACTGCACTTTTGTGTTCCTGTACGTTTGTGTTCTTGTTGCGTTCCGCTTTGACACTGCAACAAAAACTTAGCCCATGGATTGATAAACCAATGAGCTGAACTTACCTCATGGATTTTGGGTTTTGTTTGTAGAATTTACATGAGCCGTATATGAATTGGGTTCCAAAGATGGCCCATTAAGTAGTTGCTCAACTTCAGTCTCCTCCAATTGAGCAGAAAACTGGCCCTGACACAATGCAGACTTAATATCTAATTTATTGATGCAACAACAACACTTATTACAATCTTGCTTGTTCTGAGATCCACACTGATGCAATAAGTGATGATCGTTTCACATGAAAAACAAACGAACTCACAAAATAAACAAAGATAACTTCTGTTAACATAAAAGAAGACCGACACCGAATAACTACACCTCAGTTATAAATCTCAACCCAAAACTAGGGATGAGATTCATATCCAATACACTCCAACCAAAATTAACATTACTTCTAAATTAAAAAAACTCCAAACTACTTGCTCAAAATTATAAATAAAGCCAACTTAGACACATGAAAAATCTATCCTCTTGCAAATTAAAACTTACAAATGAAAACAAATTTCTATCTTTCTTCATTTTATCTCCATGCTGAGGAAGCCTTTCTCTGGTTAATCACAATGGCACATGGTGAGGGACAGAAACTAAGAAATGTATGAGGTCTCAAAGAGTGATTGGCACCAAGAAAGCATGTTGAAACATCCATATATCAGCTCCACTTGCTAAACACTCTGGCAGTCCAACTTGAGCATTTTTGTTCAAATGAGTATCTTGTTCAGCATATTGCACCTGTTGTTTGTGCTAAGTCCTTGCTGTGCCGCAGTGCCATCAAATGGCATGCCTGCTCCTTCAACAGCCTGATGATCGCCAGAGATTCCACAGGAACGATACCAAATTCGTCGTCGTACTTCTCCATTCCGCCAAGCAACAAATGCCAGATGAAGGCACCGGCACCAGCACCGCCTTTGGTTGCGGAATCGTAGATGTTGTCAAGAATGGACTTGTAAAATGCAACCCGGTGCAAGGTGTCGAAGTCCTTGTTCTTGCTGGATAAGCCGAATTCAGAGAACAAGATGGGCTTGTTCAGCTCTTTTTCGCCGTCGTCGATGTGAGATGCCATCCATTTCGAGATGTAGCTTGTTTTCTCACTAAGATTTGCTTGCCGCAACCTACAAAAGATAGAGGTTTTTCATGTGAGCTTTGGTGAACCACTAATTGCTCATTCAGGTCAACCAGGATTCAAGTGGACTATCTTTACTCTCTTAAACACAAACAAAACTAGGAGTTTGAGGGTAAATTTTCCCACAGCTTTCTTCTGTTTTTTCTTTTTCCTATTCCATTTTGTCACAGTTTATCAAATTCACAACTGAAATCTAGACGCAATTAGTTGACAAATAATTACCATTTATCAGGATAAATTTGCACCGACGCAAAATCAATGGCCGGAGTCTTCGAATTGTGCAGGAAATCCGTCCCCAGCTCGCCGTACCATTTCTCCGGCGGGTTCACATCTTTCTTCTCCGGCCGGCTCGTTGGGCCGTAAAACCCCTCCAACCCAACCGTCACCAGATGCTTCTTGTCAATCCCCTTCACATGTTCGGCCATCTCCTCAATCCATTCCTGGATTTCTTCCAATCCAAAAACATCAAAATAATAATAATAATAATAATCAAACCAATCGGTCAAGAACAGTGTTGTGAGAACATACTTGAAGTGTGTCACCGGATACATCTGAGGCACACCGGGGCGCATTCATCAACTCCCATGCGAAGATCGTAGGATCATCTCTGTACTCAATTCCACTCAGGTGATTCTTCCTTGTTAATATTGTCTGCCGGCGAGATAAAGATTAATCATTACGTTCAAGGTTCAGCTCGATGATCAGCTCTGCGTACCTTAAGGTAGATCTTGAAGTAACTGCGAATGGAGGGATCGAAGAAGAATGAATCGTTGGAGGTGCTCAATCCGAATCCCTCCTCCCACGCCCACTTCACGTACTGCCCCTTCCCACCGTGGCGTTGCAGATTGTTCACCAGGCTCAGCAGCAGCCTGATCCCATGTCTTTGAGCTTCCGCAATCACCCAATCTAATGCCTGCAAGGTCATTCTTTTCTCATTGATCTTAATCGAGACGAGGAATGAGATCTGGTACCTTGAAGACGATCTCGTCGAAGATGCCAAGGGAGACTTGGAGGGCATGGTCTCGACCGTCGTTGAAGGCATAGGTCCTGCACACAGTGAGCCCCAAGCTTGCAGCAGTTTGAAAGATCTCTGTGACCCTTGCTCTGCTCCCCTCCTCCACCGCCTGCTCCATAAGCCAGTAGGAGTTCCATCCGCTGACATAGAGGACTCTTCCATCCACCATGAAATGGGTGCCATTCCTCTCCACAAAGCTCAGTGTCGGCTCCTGATCTTGGTGGAGCTTGAGAGCCCTAAAGGTCATGCACGTGAGCAGAATGCAGAGGAAAAAACCAATGGCTGGGCAGAGCAGCCCATTTCTTGATCTCACTCTCTTGCCGGAAGGCTTGGCACTAGAAGGCTTGCCATTCCACCTGCTCCAAGGATTATTCATGCGATCCTGAAGAGAAAACCTTGGATCAATGAACAGCTACGTCAAGGATCAGCAGTGGCAGCGTGGATTAGGAGTGATTTGGAGTTCTTGGAGCTAAGACACGAAAAATGGAGTTCGGAAATGGGCGGCGGAGGTCGACGAGAAGGAAGAAGAGCTTCGAGTACTCGAGATCTAAGGAATTATGATGAGGTCTCTGCTGTGGTCGGGAGGAAAACCATGTAAAATAATAAAGAACAAAAATAAATTTTTCTGTTTTTTTTTTTTTGGTTAATTAGCCGGTAATGAATCCGATCTACCCATCTTATCTCAATTACTCTAAAATATTAAATATTGAATTAAGGTTGAGAATTTTCAAATTCCGATTGGAAGTTTTTGTATCATATTAGGATGAGATTAGATTTAGGTTGATCTGAATTTAGAATTTATAATTATTTTAGATTAAGTTAAATTTTATTTTAAAAATTAAAATATTTTTAGATATATAATAAATGTTAGTGTGATAATGATAAAACAATAAGATAAAAATGGAATATTAGAAGGGAAATAGTAAAAAAAAATCTTTTTTAATCGAGTCGGTCATGTTATTTGGGTTCGGATTCAACTTTAGGGTTTTTGGGTTGTGTTCGGATTTAGGTCAATTCGAGTTTAGGTCAGATTTTTCGGATTCAACTTTAGAATTTTTGGATAATGTTCGGATTTAGGTCAGTTCGAGTTTAGGTCAGATTTGGATTAGAATTTTTTTTATAATATCTTTGTTTTGACCCGACCCGAATCCATCCGATCCCTCTCAATTAACACTCCTAATGTTAATCATCAAGATTTGTGCAAATCTAATATTCATCCATTTTTATATTTAGCTTTCTAAATTCGGGAATTTACCAAAGACGCATGCAGATTTGGAAAATTCTCAAACCATGCATCATACTTTGAGAATGATCAAAGAGCGTACTAATTTGAATGACCTTCCCATTCTACCCCTCTATTCAACATTAACTTTCCACATACTGATTTCCAATACATCCGAGTCATATTTAAAAAGTTTAAATTTTAAAATAATTTCGATGGTTCTGATACATATAACCTTAATATCTCTCTCCCTCCCTCTCTCTCCACTCATGTAAAGTATATATATGTCAATTTATACAACTTGATTTTTTTTAAAAAAATTTAACTACTAAAATCAGAAGGAAGATTTAAATTCTACTATTTCATGTGGTTGCAAATTCGTAGAAATTCAAATAGTCTAGGTAGATTTAAATCAAAACCACTAATCTATTTAGAGAGCTTTAATTGCACTCATTCTAAATCCGATGAGTTTATAAAGTGCCAAGAAGTTCAAATGTGCTCTCCTTTACTATTTTCGAGCTTCCCTAGTAGTGCCAATGAGAAAAGCCTTCAGTTAGAATGCTTGAGCCTCGTGTTTTAGCTAAAAGTTCCCATAATATTGGATCACCTTTAGGGACCTTGAAATAAGTAATGGAAGACACATTTGGATTTCTTGCAACTTTAGAAATTTACATGACCTGAAATGAGTGCAATCTGAACTCTCTAGATCGATCAGTAGATTTTGATCAAAACCCGCTAATGGACCTAAGCTATTTAGATTTCTACAAACTTGCACTCATCTAGTAGGGTTGAGTTAGAGGAAAGTAGATATAATGTAAATGTAGCACCCATAGGGTTCCTAACAATTTCATATATTTTTACCATGGTTAAAAAAAAAATAGGCCTTATGTGAATATTAGCAAAAATAAAATAAAATGGAATTAAAAAGAGGCAAGACCAAGGCTTGAACCTTTGGTTAGAAGCATGTATAGTGTAACCAATAGACCAAGAGGAGATATTGTTAGAAAGGGAAGGGACAATATAATTAAGAATAAGAAAAGGTTTTCTTCCACCTAGAAGGAGAAGTTGGAGTTGCCTTCTTCCTCTCAAATGAAGAGATGATTCTTGCTTCTCTTTTCATTAATGGATGAGTAAAAGAAAGAAGGAAAAACCCATTTTCCCTTCTTCCTTTTATTAGGAATAAAAGAGGAAAGAATGAAAATTTTCATTTGGTTGCTCTCTTTCTCCTTCCTCCTTCTCTCCACCGAAACCACTCTCCTCTCCCTCATCATTGCCGAACCAAGCAAGAAGGGTGCTCTCTAGGAAAAGCTTCACAACCAAGGATTTCTTCTTTTAGAGAATTAAGCGAGAGGATGTGAGTATCCCCTCACTGCAGTACAAGTAGTTATCGAATGTTTGTATGTAAATGTTATTTGAAACCGTAAAGATTTTCTTGCATGTTTCGGCCAAGATAAAGACTTGTGGTCACTTAGGGTTAGCAAGTTTACAAGTTATGCTTGATGTTGTAACCAAAAAGTCTAGAATCTCACATTGGAAGTTTCGGCCAAGATAGAAAATGGGGTCTAGGGCAAAACTTTGAAAGGGAAACATGTTGGTTATGCTCCATCATGATGTATGATCTCTTATATGTTAATAGCTTAGGTTTTTCATGCTCCATGTTGTATAAAAATATGAGAACCCTAACTTAATGTTTTCGGCCAAGATTTATTATAGAGTCTAGGGCATAGTTTTGAAAAGGAAACATGTTTGTTTATGCTCCTTCATGATGAAAGATCTCTTATATGTGATAGCTTAGGTTCATGCTCCATGTTGTATAAAAAATATAGGAGAACCCTAGTTTTAAGTTTCGGTCAAGAATAGAAATGAGGTTTAGAGCAAAGTTTTCAAATGATAACATGCTTGTGTATGCTCCTTCATGATGTATGATCTCTCATGTGTTGATAGCCTAGGTTTCCATGCTTTATGTTGAAAAAATATATAAGAACACTAGTCTAAAGTTTCGGCCAAGATGAGATGTGAAGCTTAAGGCAAGAAGAAAATTTAAAACCTAATCATGCTTGTTTGTGCTTATTCATGAGGTATGATATCTTGTATGTGGTTAGGTTAAGTCTTTATGTTACATGTTGTATTAGAGGGATTGGAACCCTACTTGTAGGTTTCGGCCAAGATAGAATGTAAAGCCTATAGTAAAGTTTTTGAAACCTAATTATGCTTAGTTATGTTTTTACATGATGTATGATCTTTTGGTATGTTGTTAGATAAGTTATCATGCTACATGTTGTACAAATGAACCTTAGAACGTCACCCTAGGGTTCGGCCAAGCAAGTATATGAGGCTTAGAGCAAGGTCTTGAAATCTAACCATGCTTGTTTATGCTTCTTTGTGATGTATGATTATTTATCTAGGGTTAGCTTAAGTTTCATGCTTCTTATAGTAGTCAAAGTTTAAAAAGTTCTACTATAGGGATTCAGCCAAGATTGAATGAATAGGGTTAGGGAAAAGTTTTGAACCTAACTATGCATGCTTATGTTCTCCCATGATGTATGATTCTTGATATATGGTTAGTTTAAGTCTCCATGCTTCATGATATGATATATGCTATGCTTCATGGTATGATATGCTATGCTTTATGATATGATATATGCTATGTTTCATGATATGATATGCTATGCTTCATGATATAATATATGTTATGTTTCATGATATGATATGCTATGCTTCAAGATATGATATACTATGCTTCATGATATGATATATGCTATGTTTCATGGTATGATGTGCTAAGCTTCATGATATGATATGCCTTACTTCATGATATGATACATGTCATGCTTGATGATATGATAATAACATGTTATGCTCTATGCTATGATAAGAACATGTTATGCTTCATGATATATGTTTATGAAAGGCTTATGCAAGAGGAAAAGCCTAAGAGATGCTTCCCTTGAGATGAGATCAAGAGCACTCTTCATGATATGACAAGAACATGATATGTATGATGATATGATAAGAAACATGATATGTATGACATGCTATTTTACTTTGTATGACTTGTACCAAGGGTGGGCTCCATAAGCGCCCCTAGGCCGACGGACTATGAACGGGTCTAGTAAAGGGATGAGCTCCTTAGTACGCCCCTAGGTCGACGGTCGTAGTACGAACCTAGTTCCCTAGTAGGTTCGGGGCTAGCTACCCTGTCCTAGGGATTTGCGCGCATTCATGTTATGTGGTACATAGCCGGGCCCTCATTTTGAGATTATATTCAAGTATGTATATGATATGTTTTTTTTTTTTAAAAAAAGAAGACATGTTGCATATGTTCATTTCATTATGCATGTTTTCAAAGGAACATCTTGCATCTACATGTTTATGTCATATGTTTTCCTTGACACTTATTAAAGATGCCCTTGAGAATATGGTTATGATCATGTTATATGTTATGTTATGTTCTCACATGCTATGATATGTTTATGTTATGTTCTCACATGCCATGATATGTTTTATATTTATGTTCTCACATGCTATGATATGTTTATGTTATGTTCTCACAGGCCATGATATGTTTTATATTTATGTTCTCACATGCTATGATATGTTTTATGTTATGTTCTCACATGCTATGACATGTTTATGTGTATGTATGATTCATGGTTTTATGAGTAGGAAAGGAACTCACTAAGCATATGGGCTTATAGATTATTTTTCCTTGTACTGCAGAAAAAGGAAAGGAATGGATGAACTAAGGGGAGCAGCAGGAAGGGCAAGATTGTGTGTGGAAGTGGCATGGTGGATAGATCTAATTATATTTCTAAAACTTATATTTGGTTAAGTTGTGCATGTGAACTAAGTTTGGATTTTATACTTGTGATGATAACTTGAACTAGTATGTGGTGCACTTATGATATCTTATTCATGTTAGTATATTCATGGCATTATGAATCATGTTCAAGTAGCATATATGAATCAAGTATGTTGTTCACATGGCATGTTAAGGGTAAGATGCATATGATAAAAAAAAAAGGAAAAAAAATAAATTCTAAATATGTCTTCTGCTGCCATGAGTCCATATGCATGTATATGTCAAGTAAGTCTAAGTAACCCCGTCCCTTTAGGGTAGTCTAAGTATCCATGAGGGGCGAGCGTTACAGTAAAACCTTGGTTTTGTTAGGACATGTAGAGAGATAGAGGGGGAGGGTGAATAGTTTCGTTTGCCTCTTCGATGATGATTTACAGTGAAAAACTTGGAAGCAATGTTAACACCTTCATTTTACTTGGTATTCATTTCCTTGCGGTGACTAATCCAAGGGTTCGCTCCTCACTCTTACAGATGCACTATGAAAATCTCCTTTCCAAAGACAAAAAAGTCTCGTACAAGCTTAAGCATGGAAATACAAAAGAGAACACTGGAATACAACAAGAACAAGGAAGTAAATACAAATACAATGAACACCTTATTTTTGATCTCTTATTGCTAATAAATGCTTCTTGTTGACTCGGAAATGTAGCAGCACCTCGCCTCAGAATCTCCAAGAACTAGCGTACACTTCCCATCGTGAAACACCTTTTTCTAGGGTTTCGCTCAGGTTGAAAAACGTCTCCCAATTAATTAGGCTTACCTCTAATTGATTTTCATGTCAAATGACTGTTCAAAACATGCAAAACAGTTCTTTTTCGTATGTCTAATAGATTTGTGAGTCATACCAATCGATTACAAGATTCTAATCGATTATCCAATTGATTCAGAAGCTTCTATTTGCGAGAGAGAAAGCTTCTTAATCGATTCTCATACTTTCTATTCTCTCATAAAAAATACCTTAATAAGTTACTCTATAGATGGGTTAGACCTTAATCGATTGCCTCAATCAATTACAGCCTCTTCTGTTCTTCATGAAATAACCCAATTGATTACTTGACATGCTTTCTCTTCTCGTGACAAAACATCTCCCAATCGATTCCATTCGACTGGAATTGAGCTTAATATTTTGCCCAATCGATTCTGAGCCCTACTGTACTTGTGAACAATAGCTCAATCGATTGCCATAATCGATTGAAACTACCTTAATTGATTAGCCAATCGATTCCCAACCCTAACACCTGAAATCTGAGTTTAGAGTTCCTTTGTCCAACATCCAGTCATCCATGACTCATTGAGACTTCCCGTTACCTAGCATTTGGTCAACCTTGACTGCTAGGGCTTCTTCACCAGGTGTCTAGTCAACCTTTGATCCACTTGGACTTTTCCTTTCCTAACCCAGCTAGGACTTTCATTGCTTAGTCTCCAATTAGGTCTTTCTCATTCGTGCCAAGTGTTCAACTCCTAGCTAACCCACCTTAGACTTAACTTAGTTCCCAACTAGATTTACCTTGCACCCACTGTTTAACTCCCAATTGATCCACCTTGAACTTTAACCTAGTTTGCAACTAGGTTTACCTTGATCCAAGTGTTCAACTTCTAGTTGATCCACCTTGAACTTTAACCTAGTTTGCAACTAGGTTTACCTTGATCCAAGTGTTCAACTTCTAGTTGATCCACCTTGGACTTTAACCTAGTTCCCAACTAGGTTTACCTCGTGTCAAGTGGTTAGCTCCCAACTAACTCACCTTGGACTTTAACTTAGTTTCTAACTAGATGTGTTTAGTTCTTAACTAGGTGTGCCTAGTTCTCAGCCATGTCTTTCATTTGCCTAGTCCAACTAAGACTTGCATTGTCTAGCCTCACTAGGATTTTCACTGTTTAACTCCCAACTAGGTCTTCACTGTCTAGCCCTGCTAGGACTTTCCGTTATCTAACCTCCAGTTAGGACTTTTCATTACCTAACCTTCAGTCAGGACTTCCCATTGCTTAACCTCTAGTTAGGACTTCACAGTCAAGTCTCCGGTCTTCTCTTGACCTACTTGACTTTTCATTCACATATTATCTAAACATTGAAACTCAAGCTCAAGTCAACTCGAACTTAGTCAAACTGGTCAACCTTGACTAGTGGATGATTACACCAACAGGTTTTGATCAAGAAACACTATGGGCCTAGTATGGGGAGACTAATCCCAACTTGGTCTTGGTCTGCTTTCACATCAAGTCCAACATGGTCTTGGTCTCTAGGAGCAAATCAGGACCAAGTTGGGCCCGATCTCTAGTCTCCCCGCACTAGGCCTATAGTGTTCCTGGATCATAATCAATGCTTGATATCATATCTATCTTCTTATCACTCAACTCTATGGGATGGGTGCAAGTTTGTAGAAATACAAATAGCTTAGATTCATCAGTGAGTTTTGGTCAAAACTTACTGATTAACCTAGAAAGCTTAAATTGCATCCATTTCAGGTCCTGTAATTTTTGAGATGGTAAGGAATCCAAAGGTGTCTTCCATTACGTATTTTAAGCTTTCCAGAGGTGCTCCAGTATTATGCCAACTAAAATACTTGGTCCTGCTCAAGTGTTCTAACTGAAGACTTTTTTCTCCTTAGCACTACTAGGAAAGTCTGGAAATAGAAAATGATAGCACATTTAGACTCCTTGACACTTTAAGAACTCACAAGATTTGGAATAAAGTGCAATTGAAGTTCTCTAAGTCAATTAGTGAGTTTTGATCAAAATCTAATGATAGATCTAGACTATTTCTATTTCTTTAAACTTGCAACCATATGAAAGAGTAGAGTTTAGTGAAGGTAGATTTGATGTCAAATATTAGTTCTAATTTTAGTAGTTAAATTAAAAAAATTGAGTTGTATAAATAGACAGGTTTCACGAAAGAGACATTGAAATTGCATATATCCAAATCATAAAAATAATTTTTATATTTAAGATTTTGAATATGATTGGAATACTTTAAAAATAGAAATTAAAACATATAATTGAGAGAAGGGATAGAATCAAAAGGTCACCCAAATCAATATGTTTTTTGGTCATTCTTAAATTATAGTGTATGATTTGAGAATTTTCCGAATCTTCATGCGTCAATCCATAAATTATTGTTCTAAATTTGTTGCGTCCCCGGAGTTATGGTGTTGCAGTAGGACATCTAGGTTGTCACCCAGATATCCGCAGTTCAACTCCCAGTTATAACGTATTTGTAGAAATTTTTCCTCCAAATAAGGGGCACAATTAAAGGATGCTGGGTTTTTAGGCTGATTCCTGCGTGCGCTTCTCGATTTATCCTGATGGTTAGTAGGAAACTTCTGTGGGACCGGACTGGTCACTCTAGGAATAGTCAATGAGACTAATTGAGAATATCATTTTTTTTATCCCTGGGACTATGATGTCACGGTAGGACATCCAGGTTGCCATCCAGGTACCCGTGGTTCGATCCCCAACTATGACATACTTACAGGAATTTTTTTCTTAAATAGGGGGCACAACTAAAAATTGTTGGACTTCTGGGCTAAATAGAAAAATTTTATGAGATCGAATTGATCATCTCAGAAATAGTAATGAGACTACCTAAATTATATATATTTTTTCCTAAATTTGATGCACCAACGTAGATTCTCGTTGATTGGTTTCCCAACTGAGCAACTGCACATTCATGTACTATATTGTTTTTTAATAACAAGTATCATAATATTGGTTCCCCATAAAGATGTCAATTCGGATCGATCAGATTAGATCAGTTTAGGTTAAGCCGGGTTGAGGTTTTATTTTTTTTAATTCAATTTTAATCCGACCCGAATTCGAGTTTAACTCAAAATCCCTAAATCCATATTCGATCAACCCGACCAATCCGAACCTAACTAGGATAACTCAAAAATGTAATTCAAAATGACTTTTTTTTTTTTCTATTTTCCCTATAATTCTTCACGTTTTGTCTCAATACTCCATCATGATCATACAAACATGATATTAATATACATAAAAATATCTTAATTTTAAAAATAAAATTTGATTTAATCCAAAAAAATCTCACTAAACCCTATATTTAGGTCAACCCGAACCCGACCCAACCCAACCTGAAAAATTTTAACCCTCCAATCCGAACCTGACCTGAATCCAAAAATATCCAACCCCAATCTATTTTTTTTTATAGACTCAAATTAAATCATCAGATCGGATTCATTTTTAACACCCATAATTCCTCACATTATATATATATATATATATATATCCTACCTTTTACCACCAAACAAACGCACATATTCATGTACTAATTAGTTTTTGATAATTTTTATCAAAAGTGTTAAATGAGTGATATATTAAAAAAATTATCTCAAAATGAATTTTTATATAAAAATAGAGTAAATTATTTGGTAAGTTATATAGGAAATTATTTTTAAAGAAAAAAATTAAATATAAATATAATAAATTTATTTAAAATTATTAGATCCATCAAACTATATAATAATTTTAGTTAAAATTATTATAAAGTTATTTTTAAATCTTTTAATCATTTTAAAACTATATGGCTGCGTTCTATAATACTTATGGTATAGGTATAGTATATTTATCTATTTAGATTTAAAAGACTTTAAAATGTTTATGTAATAATTTTAGCAAAATATAATTTTTTTAATTGCTTTGAAAGTATGAGGCAACACTAATGATAGTTGATCACTTATCTATCTATTTAAATTCAAAAATTAAAAAAGATAATAAATATATAAACGTTTTAATCAAAATTAAGTTATTTTTTATGAGCATTATATAGCATATTGTCATTTACATCTTACTTTTTTAATAAATAAATAAATTTCCTCCATAGCTACTTCAACTTTTTTTTAGGAAATTACTGAAGTTTATTATGCTTCAAATAGACCAAAAGTCTCAAAAAGTATTAGGTAACAATTTTAACTAAAAATACTATATGAATATTTATATGGTTTGTTAAAGGTGGACCCATGTATAATGTGATAGTGTAACGTGGCAATCAAAGTCAAGAGAAGGTGACAGTCAGCGTGTCACTCTCCATGAGATTTTGGTATTCCCCTACCGCTAAGGCCTTTATAATGAGAATGACCTACCTAGAATCCGGTCGAACTTAGGGAACCTAGCTCCCCATTTTTATACTGAGACATCTATCATATATTTGAGTAGTTTATATCTGACCAAGTTTAAGGGACATCCGACTTACCATAGATCCTAGTTTAAGGGACATCTGACTTATCACAGATCTAGTCGATCATAAGGCTAGTCGGAATAAGGGAACTCAACTTCCCCCTCGGTATGAGCCTTTCAAAATATAACTGGTCGACCTTATGAGCTTTCTCACATACCAGTCTTCCTTCATATAGCCGGTCGGTAGCAACTTTGGTTAGATTTACACAACTCAGTATGCTCGTCTATTATACATACAGAAAGTAATTCCCCTTATAAATTCGGCCGGATTTGAAATCTTAGGTTCTCGCTTTAAAGGCAAATCCTCTCTCATATGAACGATCGACTAAAAGTACTGATCAAATCTTTAGGGACTCAGTTCTCCATCTCTTAAAGGTAAATGTCCCAGTATATGGTCGGTCGCTAAAGAACCAACCGGACCTAGGGAACTTAGCTTCATCTTACTTCTAGAATAGATCTCCAGCACCATCTAGTAATCGAGCAGCTTAAAGAAAGAACGGATATACAATCAACCAGTTTAAAGACCCGGTCGAGATACACTTAGCAGACAACATGGTCAAAGAATCGCAGCAACATGTCAAAATAACAATCGCTTGTCAGATAATATGATCTATTATAATATGAGCATTCACCAGAACTTTCTTCGAAGGTGATTCCATTTTCCATCAACGGACAACTTATGACAACATATTCCTTAAACCGTCTCATTAATGATGTAAGTTACAAAAGACAAAAAAAAGTGCACATATGGGTAACGAAAGATTGCTTGAGCGGTTACTGTACATCGTCCCATGCTATATGTCTTCTCTTATTCGACAATCTTTGACATTCTCTTACATCGTCCCAGGCTTTATGAGAGGTGATATATAAAGATAGTTTCTTTCCGTTGGCAAGACAGACATGCTTAACAATAGTCTCATTTACGCTCACGCATCTACTATTAATCTTCCAAATTTCTGCTCGAACATTCCACTGACTTGAGCGTCGAAGGGCCTTCGCAGTGACCCCTTCCCAGGTTTTTAGGTACTGACATTCTGTCTACTCTCTTGAGTGTGTGCATAGAAGAGAAAGGCGCTCGGAGTTCTCTTCCGATTCTAGTTCATCATCTTTCTCTCCTTTGCAAAGTCTTCTGCCAGTCAATTACATCGTCACCTATCCAGTTCGTCATCTCTCAAGTTTTCAGACATGATGAAATATAATAATTTTGATCAAATCTACTAAGATTAATCTAGTTGTTTTAACTATAGCTACTATATGGCTAATTTTGATCAAAATTATCACAATTTTTTATTTATGTTTATCTTTTTTTTTAAAAAAAAATCCTCCTAAATTTATAATTTATCTGACTTTGATCTCTACTATTTGGGTTTATTTTATAATATTTTTAGTATATATATATATATATATATATATATATATATATATATATATATATATATATATATACTATTTTTTAATTTATAACTTTGTAGTTTTTTTTTAAAAATTATTACATAATTTATATCAACTCTTTATTATTAAAATTATTACATAATTTATATCACCTTTTTATTATTATCGGTTAAAAAAAATATAGTTTTTTAAAATTTATAGCACATTAACACATATAGATATTCTTGCGTAAATGACTGGGATAAATAAAGTTTAGACTTCCATACATTTTTGGAAGATGCCCAATATTTTGTCCACTCAAAAATTGCTATAATATTCATGGTAGCAAAAAGTTTAGCGATGCAAAATGTGATTTTGCTCACTCCGAACGTCCAAATAATTTGAGATAATTAACCGAAGAGAGAGACATTTGTGAACGTTAAATTGGCATTGACGAATAATGTTATGGGGGGCATTTTAAACAAATAAACAAAAAAAAAAAGAATAATGTTTGTTCGATAATTCCAACTGATCAAAATGTGACCGGGAAGGCAAGGCCTTGGTCATACTTGAAGCTAGCATGTACCGTCACTTCTCTTATCTCAAGCACAAGAAGATAATGACTAGCGATAAGTTTAATTAAGAAGTATTAAGCCATGCATACCTTTAATTACCATGTTGATCAAGGGACATTGATTAACTAATTAAGAGGCATCTTATGGAATTAATGGAGACCATCAAATTGTACATAATCTGGCGCTCGAACTCTCTTATGTTAATTCTTTCATTTTTATTTCTTTTTTTACCACCATTGTCCTCTTCTCCACACTCTTGCCTCTCCCTCTTCCTGCATTTCCACATCGTTGACATTCATCTCTCCTCCCCTACATTGTCGGCTCCGCCAATGTTGACAGTACTGTCTTCTATTTCCTCCGTAAACGTCATCGACGTACTCTCCCCTTCTTACCTTCAACAATAGTGACTTATTTTCTTTTCATTATAATTCATGTAAATACGTTGTAATTAGGGTTCGAATCATGAATATTTAGATATCATCCTGAATCCCGTAATGATTTGTTAATTAGATTTATATAAAGATGGTCCGTTATTGGGTATTTTTATATTGTGTCAATATTTAAAGTTTTAAGATTTTAAAATTAATAATTAAGACTCGTATTTATTTGTATGTATTCGATCAAATTTATTTGATATGTAATAATCATGATAAAGAATTTGTGAATCTATTGAGGATTCAAATGTAAAAATAGATGTTGAAAATTAATGATGATGACCTAAATGAAGTTGGGCATGACGATTCGGAATTTATTAACATGTCGAGCAACTTGATTTAAAATAAGTTATGCAAGAGAGTCAACCAATTGACACGGATGATAACAATGATGCGAGATTTGTATCTAACAACAGATTGAGTGAAGACGTTTAAAGTTTTTTTTTTTTTTTTGATAAACTTAATAGAAATTAAAGTAGTCGATTGTTGGTTCAATTATTTTTTTAATATATTATAAAAAGTTTTTTCAAAGTTGTCTTATGCTATTTTCTATGTAATGTAATATAATATTGATTATATTATTATATTTGGTAATGTAATATTTGATTACAAGGATGATTATATTTATTTTATTTAATGTCTAATATTTTTTATAAGAAATGTAATTCATATTATTATAAAATGATAAAAATATCCTACGATTTCTACCGGAGATCGCCGCCGTACCTCTACCGAAGGCAATCGACGGTTGTGGCCGACGACGATACCAGAAGTGGTTGGCGGCGGCCGACCGATGACCAATGACGGCGGTCGGTCGACGACAGGCTGCGGCGGTGGCCGGCCAGTGACCGGTGGCGGCGACGACGGAAGGGGCCGTCAATGATCAATTGATGCCGAAAATGAACTAGGAGTATATTTGGCATTTAAATTTTAGTTAAACGATGACTTCATAATATAATCGGATTACATGGTGTTTACTTTGTAATACAAATTACAAAACTTCATTATCTTTTGTAATCCAGATTATATTACATTACAACTTAAGTTAGCAGATTTACCTTTTTTAAAACTGTACCAAACAAAGTAATCAATTTTATAATGTAATCTTGATTACATTACAAGATTGATTACATCCTACCAAATGTAACCCTAATGCAATTCAATTATGTCCAAAGTCTTATTTGTTGGTACAATCGATCGGGTCAAATTAACCAAGTTGATATGCAAGCTCGAGTTGATTCGAATTAGAATTTCGATATTTGATCAATACACTGTCGAAGTAAAATGTCCAACTTGAATCAACTCAAGCTTAATGCAATCCAATTATGTCCAACTCGAGCTGATCAAAGTAAAACGTCAAACTTGAATCAAGTCAAGTTGGCAAGTTTTTCTAAAGTTGTCTAATGCAATCCAATTATGTCTATAGTCTTATTGTTGGTACAATCGATCTGGTCAAGTATAATTTCAAGTAGGTTAAAATTAATCATATACTTAATAGTCAATCAATATATTAAGTTGGTTGAGCAAAAAGTCAAGAGAATCAAAGTTGACTGAATACTTGATAATATATAAAAAGTCCAAGTAGGTCATGGTCGGTCGAACACTTGCAATTGAAAGTTCAACGTAACATAGAGTTGACGCGAGACAGAAAGTCTAAGTGAGTCATGGTTGACCAAACACTTATGATCAGAAGTCCAATAGGTAGTTGGCAAGAGGAAAGTTCAAGTGGATCATAATTGACTAGACACTTGACAATCAAAAATCCAATAGGGAGTTAGCATGAGGTGATGAAGTCCCGACATATCAAGGTTAATTGGAAAGTAGGAAATGAGGAAGTCCCGGTAAGTCAAGGTTGGTCAGATGCTAGATAACGAGAAATCTCGGTAGATCATAGTTGACTAGACATCGGACAAAGGAAGTCTTGGCAAGTTGCGATCAACTGGATATCGAACAAAATGAGAATTCAACTTTGGTAAGGCTGAAATAAGAGTATTAGTTGATTGATAGAGTATATCGATCAACTAATGGATACAAAACTCCCAAAACCTCAAAAATATAGTTGCTACAGTATTGCTACATTATCGTGAATAGTATTTTACTACAGTATTGCTATAATAGTAATCAACTGATGGGTTTAATTAATTGACTGATGGATAATGCAGAAACATATAGAAGTTTCAAAACTCGACTGATTATAATCAAGCGACTGATGAAGTATATCAGTCCATTGATGTCTTGTTCAGGTATATAGAATGTTCAAAACTTGACTACGAATCTTGACTGATTAAATAACAGTCTATTGATGATAATGATCAATTGACAGATGTTGAGATAGATGAAGTTGTTGAGTTGACAGGTCAGAATAACGTTCGAATCAACAGTAAATTAATCGACTAATGGGTAAGATTAGTTAACTAATAGTAAAAATCAGCCAATACCTAAATGCTATAAAAGAAGGGATTCAAGGATATTTTCGCCGTAGGTTCTTAAAGATTTGGAGAGGAAATGTTGTTACATTTCCTACCATCAAGAGACAATCCAAAATGACAAAGAAGTGTTCAAAACAAAGATTTGTATAATGTTGTTACTTTCATTTGTATTTGTATATTTACTTTATTATTGTGTTTATTTTTTAAGAAATAGTTTGTAAAATGATTCCCTTCCTCCAATAAATATCCAAGAAGAAAAAAATTTAGTAGTGATAAATCGCGCTAGAATTATAATTTGGATTAGTCACCTTAGGAAGTGAAAATTAAGTAAAATTAAGATGTTCTGCACATGACATCAAATTTGATTCAAGTTTTCTGCTAGACATTCAAACGACGAAAATACAATCGAAATGAAATTATCAACCCTCTACCTTGCACCTGTCCTAATGTTACTACGTGACAAATAAGATATATATTTTAAAATGATGATTAAGTTGGCAAAAGATGATTATGCTCTCCCTAATGTTCCCGTCAATCTATCCTAGGGTTAACACGGAGGATGATGATTAAAAAATTATACAAGGTAAACATGTGAATAAATAAATTAAAGAATTAATTTGTAATATAGTTAAGTGCAGAAATTTTAAATTTATAATACATTCTATTCTATCGAGTATTGATAGTTATGAACTACGAGAGCTACTAATTACCGCACTTAAAATTATATAATTTTGAAAGGCGAATCAGAGTTTTCTCAAAGATCGAGTACGTTCACTTTCGAATTATACTCCTCCCATCTTTCAAACTTAAATTAAAATTGATTGCCCCCAGGGCGTAGCACAGGCGGTGAGCGCATGGTATCTTTGGCGTAATGGCCAGGGGTCCATTCTCAGGAACTGACGACCTGGGGTTTACTCCGTCATGCGCCTATGGCCTGTGTACCTGCATGAACCTCCCATATCCGTGGGGCCGGCACTAGGGGGGCCGCTAAGGTAGCGGATCTACCTTTAAATTAAAATTGATTTTCTTTATTTAAATCGAATTGAACCAACTAAAATTAAACTAAAAACTTAATTATTTAAAATTAAATTAAAAAAATTTAAAATTGTAATAAAATTTTTAAACACAGTTAAAAAAATAAAAATTAAATAAATATAATTAACTAAATTTCTTCGGTACTGTTTTGATTAAATCATCACCATCTGTGCTGATTTCATCAAAATAACATGATCAATTTAGTGCTGACTTTTAATTAAAATTCAATTCAATGCACAAAATTTCTACTAACATAAGATCCCTGAGAAAGATGAATTCATATTGGATTTGTTATATACAATTTTATCTTATAAGATAATGTTTCTGTATGATCCTAAAATCATAGGATGATAATTTTACTATTATACTAAGGCTCCTTTTGAAAAATATCAAAAGTTAAATTTATAATTTTGCAACAATTATATTTTATGATAAGTCCAGTTGGTAACAATAATTGATCAACTATAATAATTAATAATATATATATATATATATAATAACATAAACAAACCTCTTAATTATTAGGTTCGCGAGCTCATAAATCAAATATTGTTAAGCTTGAATTTGACTCGATAATATTTTCAAGCTTGAAATTAAGCTCGAGCTTGACTTGAATGAATTTTTTTTCAAGTCAAGATCCGAATAGCTCGTGAGTAACTTGACTTGTTTACACCCTTATAATAATCTTTTGCGATGGATTTAAATTAGCTATTCGCTAGCTATTAATTCGATTTTTAATATTATTTTAAAGATGGATGATATTCTATAGATAAATCCTTTAGTTTATTATTCATTATTCATGTATCACAATCCTAACATCTTTTTCTTATGCTAAATTGTAACATAATTAACATGCACCCTAATGCCGATGCAGTGAGAACTCTCAAAAATATTCAAAAACTAATAAAATCCGATCATTTTCAGTCCTTGCCATGAAATTTTCCAAGTGTATAATTATTCGCTGCTTTATATATTGACTCAGATCTGTACTTTTCACACTGTTACTGTTAAAATAAAATTGTAATTTAATAGTCCTTTATCTGTTTTTTTACTCAATTAAATTTCTAGTAAAGTACCAGAAAACAGGTGGAATGTGCAGAGGAGGATTATGATCCCAGGCATGCAGTTTAAATCTTGAAATTTTCAATTGTTTTTTTATTCACATGGGAGAATTGATCACCTAGTTTAATCGATCTCACTCGATAATAAGTTCAAGAAATTCATAAAATATAGTTATAATTCCAATATGCATGATTTCAAAAAAAAAAAAAAAACAATACTCGATCTTCAAATGACATTATATGCATGTATGCCATCAAGATCTTCTCTCTGATTAACCATTTGATGAAACTTAAATCTGAATCCTGGTGACCTCCTCCAATATAATTCACCATTAATGAGGTCGAACTCCAATGCATCCCAAGAATTTTCTCTCTAAGATATTAAGCCACCAACTGGAGTTTTTGACTTGAGCAAGATATATATATATATATATATATATATATATATAACTCTGATTATATTAACACATGGAGAAAGAAGGGATCTCGAGGTTTCAGACATCAGGCACACTTGCGCCTTCATGCTTCACGTCCCTAGCTCTGCTGCTTCTCATCAACGCCAACTACTCGATCACAAGTTTTAATATATACAAAACTAATAGGCGAACAAAAATCTATCGAGCTGCGTGGACGGTGAATCTAGCTTTAAAGTCAACCCCGTCTTCCTCGATCCTCTACTCCTCTGCTTTGACTCTTACGCTATTCCCGCCGGAAAAGTGGATCCATCACATATATCTCGAACCCTCTCCCGCCACTTTTATATACTCTTCTTCTCCTCCTCCTCCTTCCTTCCCCTCGATCTGAACCATCAGATTAATCGTTCTTAATTTTACATTTCAGTAAGTTTTTCAAAGGGCACAGCTTTAATTAATAAATTCTGTAAATTAGTCAATGCTTGAATCATCAATTGAATAGAATTAATTAATGTACTATGGCCACCCTGCCTGCGTGAAGTAACGAGGCCATCGATCGAACTTCGAAACCTTAAATGAAATTGAATAGAATTAATCGAGTACAGGCTGTAAGGCCGGGATCCGATGGCCATCAATATATGGCCTCTCACGTGCTTCCTGCTCCCATGCATTCCTTCATGCACATATATATACATAGTCATATGCGATGTAGTTTTAGGGGGTTCCAAGGGCGATGAGCAAATGGTCACTAGTACCACTCGGCGCGCGAAGGAAGTGCTCCTCTCCCTTCTCGTGCTGTCTGCGTCGCTGTGCCCGGCCGACGCAGCCGGGTACAGCGAGGAGGTGGGGCGGCAGTTCATGGGGCTGAGCCCGCGGCCGGGGAGCCGGCTGCTGCAGCAGGGCGGCAGTCGGTGCGACGGGAATACAGGGGCGCTGTGCCCCGCGCCGCCTCCGAGCCACCCGCCGAGGCTCGTCGCGTGCTGCGAGAGCCGCTGCCGCGACGTGTTCTCGGACCGCTACAACTGCGGCGCCTGCGGCAGCCGGTGTGGGTTCGGGCAGCTCTGCTGCGGAGGGCAGTGCACGTCGGTGGCTTATGACGTGGGCAACTGCGGGGCGTGCGGCGCGGTGTGCCCTGGCAATCAGCGCTGTGAGTACGGCGCCTGTGGCTACGCATGAAGAGAGTTGGGTGTTGGTTCCTTCCTGTGAAGAATTAAAAATATTTTAAAATGGTCATTTAATTTCATTTTCAAAAAAGTCTATAAAATAGGCCCAAATTTGATCTTCTCGGTCTAATAATTATATATGTATGTGTTGGTTGTCAAATTTTGGGAGAACTTTGTGGCATTCGTTACATTGCGTATGAGCTAAGTGAGTTTGTTAAGTGTCACTCAGTTCTCGTTATATTATATATATGGAGACAAATGGTTTTACGTAAGAGTATATATATATATGGCATCCACTATGTAGAAACTTTTGGTCGAATTGCTTGAGTGACATCAACTATTATTGATTGTAGCTTCATTGATACATTGACTAATATATCAACTCGACGTGAGGAATGATTTTCTTCATGGAAATTTCTCTGAGAAAGCTAAGTGTACATGATATCACAACTTGGCTGTAACATGCATGAACCAAATCGCACGTGCAAGCTTTGACATGCTTCATCAAAAGGGATTATACTTCATCTTTATTTTGATGACATAATCACTACTAGGCATGATTCTTAAGGGATTATTGATACGGTACGTGCATTACTTATACAAGAAATTCAATATGGAGAACTTGGGTATGTTCTAAGTCCATTATTAGCATTCTCAATTTAAATATGCATTAGAGTTTCATATTCTAAAATTATGACACTTATGGAGCTAAATGTAAAACTACACAAAGACAAACTAGGTAGAGAGAGCTCTTTCAAGTTGTTTAATGTGTTGACAACTTATTAGCAGCCTTGGTTAACTTATCCTAATTAGATGAAATATGAGTCATATTGTTTATTTGCTTAGTTGGTTTATGGCCAATTCACTAGTTTATGGTATGATTATGTCCGAGAGATGAGAAGATGGTTATCTGGGAACGTGGCTCTGCTATTAACCGAATGAAAACTCTATACTGTGCTGTAAACAGGGGGCGTTAGTGCTAGGACATGGAATGGGTCCCAGTGTTAGCCCTTCGACGCTCAAGTCAATACTCAGTTCGGGAGGAGAGAATAGTAGAAGTGAATAGTAACAAAGAGCCCGTAGAATAATGAAGCATCACATACCTTTACTTGTAGATGGAGATCTCCTTTTATAGTATCACTATAATATTTGTGCACGCATCCCAAAATATATATATGTTTTTCAAAGCTTCCTAAGAAAAGACAAGTCATTTCCTAAAACGAACATGTAAATCTCTATGATGTGACAGACTAGAAGCTTCTAAAGTACGATTTGCTTGCAAGACATTCTTTATTGCTGGTGGCACGAACTTCCAAAAGAGACGGTAAGACATGTATGTGGGTCCTATTGTAGGCCAACTGAGGGCCACTCAGTCGAGATGTCATCAGCTTGGCCGTACAGAGTGAAGTTGTCGACTTGTTCTTCACTTGACTTTATTATTGTCGGAGAGGCGCATTGCATCCGATCAGATATAAGGTCCGATCGATAAGGGCGGTGGGCCGAGTAACTTAATATTTGGCTCTTGACCTCGGTTGCAAGTTATGGAGGATGACTGGTCGAATGGTCTGGCAGCCTTTCACATTAGATCGACTCTCAGGGACCGCTCAGCTAACCTTGTCTGATCCACAGTCCACGGTTTCGTAGTCCATCTAACCTTGCGACTTTGACCATTTGACTTTGACCTCAATGTCAGCCGGTCTTTATTGCTTTGACCCACTTTTGAGGGGCCCATCTTTATCACCGTATCACAAGTCTTTCTCTCAAGTCTAGTCGAAGGAGGCTACAAGTCCGACTGACTGGACAATTAGTATTTTTTGCAACTCTTCTTCCCGACCGGACATTTTGCTATCCGGGCCACCGCTCGGCTTGCACAATTATTGCTTTAACAACTCCTAAAGAAAGAAATTTCTTATTGGTTGGGAGCTCTGGGATTGACGCTGCTCAGATCAAGCACGGATGACACTTAGCCATTTATTAGCTCCTTTTTGATCTCTTTCTCAAGCAACCACCCATACTCATAGTGTCTTTTAATTTGCTGTTGACATCATTCTGATTTCTTGAAAATCGCTCAAATCCTTTGCTATTAATGCAAAATATGATAAGCATGATTTTTGATCATACACCTAATGATTATTTCTATTCCTCATTAATGTCATCTGTGATTGAATGCCACATGTCGTGATCCTCTATCGCCGATAATTTGATGTGATAGCCGACTATTGGGATTCGATGTGATAGCCACCTTTTCAAATTTTGACAGTTTTGATCGAATCTCATTTTCCTATGCCGTTGATCGGACAACTATGGATAACCGTTGACAAGGTTTTTAAAGCCCTTCTTTCTCCCTTCACTGTATCACCTTCTTCTTCACCCTCGTTCGCCTCCTGGCTCTTTGCTTTCTGTTCATTGCTGGCAATTCTCTTTCAGTAAGTCCTCTCTTTTTTCTCCTTTAGATCTCTGATTTTCGTCTTCCTTCACATGGCGCGCTCTCCTCCTCCTCCTCCTCCTCCTGTTGTCTCGGGTATGTGGTACATCTCCACTTCGTCGGATTTTGATTTTAATGGCGACAAGGTAGATCCAATAAAAATGACTTATTATATTCTTGATGACCACTAAATCGCTATCCCTTTTGCATATGATCATCCCCACACACCTCTTGATGGCTTCCTCCCTTTCTTTAAGAACTAATTGTATACTGGTCTTCGCTTTCCAATACCTCCTTTCTTTTTCGAAGTCTGTAGATATTTCCATATTCCTTTGCAACAATTAGTACCAAACTCATTTAGGTTATTGTCCGAGGTTGTGGTGCTGTTCTGATTGTACATGATCCCTCATTTTTGTTCCGAAGTCTATTATTTTTATTATCCCAAACAGTCTGAGCCAGATGTCTTTTTCTTCCAGACCCGAGTGGGTGTTGTTTATTTTGATAAGATGCCCTCATATAATAAGGGCTAGAAATCTCATACTTTTATGTCCAACTCTTCGACCAGCCCATTTTTCGGACCGCATGGCAGATACAGTTACCAAGATCTCTTAAACTGGGCAAATATTGATGGGAGCCGACCTACCTCCAAGCCGCCACTTAGCTGACCAACTTGAAATTCAACATACATAAGTTGCTGCTGGAGGGCGTATTGTATATGTTTAGGCTGAGTCCCATTCGAGACCGGCCGCGCGCCCTGCACTTTTGGTGAGCCACTTTTCCTTCCCTTGTTTTTTGGTCTAACTAATTTTTTCTTCTTTTTTACAGTAAAAGTGATGCTTAGGGCTTTAGTTAGCGGCTCCACTAAGTCAGTGGATGAAGAGAAGCAAGGTCATGGAGTTGCCGAGCTGGGAGCCATGGATTACTACTAGTTGGGACCTTGGAGGCGTAAATCGACGAAGGAGAAGCGAGCCAAACAGTTGGGAGTGATGCTACTGCCAACACTGCGAGCTGCCTCCCGAGAGGCCCTCCATAGAACCCATAGCAGTTCCTTAAGAATTGACGACATCCGCGGAGCCATTGATTTAGTGACAACGCCGCAAGAGGCTCCAAACGGAAGCTACCACTCGATCAGTGTCTTCCGTTCCCCAATCCTCTACCACCGTGTCTACACACCAACCCTTTTGGAAAGGGGTGAAAGCTCCACTTTTGCTGCTCCCAAGAGAGCAACCGGTGATCCAACTCCTCCCTCCTTTGACCAGACACCCTCCCTCTGTGACTTACCGTTTGGCGCCTTCATCGTCCAACCTCTATCTTATCTGTCGCAGGCACCAACCGGCCCTGTAACTCTCTTTCCACCATTCGCTCCATTCCAATCTCCAAATCTAAGGGTCAGGCCAGCTCAGAGCCGATCGGCTCCAGTTCGCATGGGCACGTAACAGTCATCCTTAGATTGCCCACTAACGAATGGCATGTTAGAACCTTGACGCCCGTTAGAAAGGGGTGAATAACTTCCTACAATTGTTAGTCACAGCGGAAACAAAAATACCAATAAACAAAAGGAAAGCTAACTCTAGAAAATAATAAATAAGAAAGCAAACTAATATATGTTCGTTTAACATGGTTTAGAGATTAGGAATCCTACTCTACGGCGTGTCTGTAAGGTGGACGAAACCTCAATCCATTGGTGGATCAATCTTCAGTAAACTTCGACTAGCTTACATAGCTCCTTGTGGGTGAAGAAATCTCACCACAACTCGCACAAGACCACACTAGATCACTTGAACATTTGGAGACTTTAATTAGGCTAAGTGGAATTTGACAGTTACAGGCCAACAACTCGATACCAGTCAACTGCTATAGTGCATAAGTTAACTGCTACAGTGTACCAGTCGATTGCTGCAATAACAGTTGACTGCTATATAGTAGCAAATGACTATTTTCGCAACCATCGGGCACAAAAACATTTTGTACCCTGCCCCAGTCAACTGGTCAAACCTTAACCCTAGAATTTGACCCCCCTCGAGTTCATTCACTAAACACTCGTCCTCGCCCAACCAACCTAGACCTAGCCTTCTAGCCTCCTCCATCAGTCTCGCATCCCTCGGATGCCTCCCCATCTTTCACGCTTTGCCTTCTAGAGCTTCCTTAAGCCTTATCTTTGTTGTTGGGTCTTCCTTTACCAAAAGGCTCCTCACCTCTGAGACTTCAACCATTGCCAAGTCACACTTGGACTTACGTTGCCAAGACTACATACTTGGGCTTACACTGCCAAGACTCCTCTTGGACTTTTCTCCTTTGTCAAGATTACACTTGGACTTTCCTTGTTGTACCTATATCCTGCACACTTATAATGTATATCAAATACAATAATAAACCTAACTTAAACCTTTTCTTAAACATCAAAACCTAGGATACCTAAATTGCTTCAACATGGTAGTACTCCAATCTTGAGCAACCACACACGCCAAAACATAAGATAAGGATTCAGGGTCTCTTGGCCCAGACTTGGCAAAAGCTAGAGCCCGGGAGGCGACCATCCCTCCAGCTAAGTTGGCTGATAGATTTAGCCAAAATTCCACTGGTAAGTTCATGAATTATTTTTAAATTTATTCTTTCCACTCAGCCTTATGTAACCAATTTCTTTATGCACTAGTTTTGGACGGATGGCCTGACTCTTTGACAAAGGTTAGCTCAGTTGGACCACAAGATCAAGTAGGTGCAAACAATGGGCAGGGACGTGGGGGTTTCCCAAGTCCTGATTGAACACCTAACTGCAGAGGTGACACAACTAAAGGATGACTTCGAGAAGCAAATTGAGCAACTTCTTGGATCCGAGCGAACTCTAACCATGGAAAAGGATAAAAATCATGATTAGGCTGTCGAGTTGGAAAATCTTAGGAAGCAAGCCCACAATTTTGAACCAAAGATCAACTCGGCCAACACTCATAAACTCAAGGTCATTGAAGACCTTGATATCAAAAAGAAGGAGGCTCGGGCCTTGATGAAGAAGATGAAGGAGGCAGAGGCCACCTTGGCCACAAAGCAAGTGGGCCATACGGCCGAGCAAGCGGGTCATGAACTTCAGTTTAGCGAGCACAAACGAATAATCGACGAGAAAGACGCTGAGCTGCGATCACTGAAGGCCGAACTTGCTAAGTACAAGGAGGAAGAACCCGACCGATGGAAACCTATAGGGTGGACCATCCAGCAGCTGAAGGAATGTGGCTATATTTCCACTGAGGTTCCTTCCTCCTTCATAGAAGGCAGAAGATCTTGGAGGAGTTCCCTGATGACGTGATTATAGATTTGGCATAGGTTTCTATAAAGCTTATTGACAGCGAGTGGCGTCAGCCGCTGGTGGCAGTATCGACCGACAATGTTGCGAGGAGGGAGAAGGAGTATGGGCTACCGCCGAGTGTGAGAGAAAGAGAGGCAGTGCTAGAAAGAGGGAGTACAGCGGGGTAGTGCTGTTTGACGAAGCGTCGTACGCTGTCGATGCAACGAAGGCGACATCAAGGGTTGTGCAGCAGCTCTAGAGGGTGGTGGCTGGCGGAGGCAGCAGTGTCACGGCAAGAGAGGCGATGCGGGTCCTTGTGGCGATGACATTTCACAGGGGAGAGGGAAGGAGGTGCGGCGTGAGCGATGCCCGTAAGGAAGAGAGCCTCAGGCAATTGCATTGGCAGGGAGAAGGGAGGAGATGGCGGTGGAGAAGGAAAACCAAGATGCCTGCATGAGGTTGCCGGCGTGGAGAGGGAAACGATGGCGGCGGTGTCGCTTGGCGGTGTCCGCGTCAAGAAGGCTGGAGGAAGGAAGCAGGCGACTGAGTGACGATCGTCGCCGGCTGGCATCGCTAGCTAGTGGCGGTGAGAGACAGAGACTCTCCCCCCTGTTCGTGGTGGCGGTGCAGAAGGAAACCTACCAAGCAGCCCCTTTCCTTCACGTGAATAGCAACCTAAAAAGGGGTGCTATAGTAAAATTACCAAAATACCCCTCCCCTCTCTACTTACCACATCACTGAGGTTGATGATGGTGGCGCTCGGGAGATGGAGATCAATGGAGGAATCCCTACTAGGCTGGTCGGCACGGTCTTGGGTTGAAATGGTAACAATTTTTCGTATTATGGGTTGTCGAACGATGGTAGGAGAAAAATAGTAGGGCACACTACTGGGGCTCAAGAAATCTTGCTCTCTCAGAATCTACATGCCGGACTGCATGGGTTTGGAGTTCTTGGTGTTGCTGTGATGCGTCCGCTTGGGGGTCCTTTTAGCGGCAGATGGGTGTGAGCAACTCGGCGTTCTGAGACAACTGCAGGCTCGAGAATCACTTCTGTTTTCTAGGATGACTGAATCTCTTCGATATTGATGTCCTTCGTAGCCCGTTTGAGCAGATAATCAAAGTCTCTTGGAGGCTTCTTGATAAGTGAGCAAAAGAAATCGTTATCTGTAAGTCCCTGTGAAAAGGCACTTACCAAAATTTCTTGGGGTGGCTGACAGGGCGTCCATGTCAACTTGATTGAATCTCTTAATGTAGTCCCATAACGCCTCCTTGGGCCCTTGTTTATAAGCGAGAACAGGTTCACGTTCGTCTTTTGGTAGCGACAATTACTAGCAAAGTGCTAGAGAAAAATCGCTTGGAAATCCTTGAAACTGCAGATGGACCCGATCGACAAGCGTTTGAATCACCTATGCGCCAAACCAGATAGCATGATGAGGAACATACAACACTTGACTCCATTGGTGTATTGGTAGAGCATGACTATGTTATTGAATTTGAGTATATGGTCCTCAGGATCAGTTGACCCTGTATACTCTTTGATCGTCAGAGGTCTGAAATGAGGTGGCAATTGATCGTCGAGGATTTCTTGGGAGAATTGCCTGTTAATCCACTCTAGAGAGTTGTCGAGTTGGGGTGTTTTTCCTTTCCGTACATCCTAGACGGGCACGTTCTCGAAAGATGATCCTTGTGTACTTTTTGGCTTGGCCATGCTCTTCCGAGGGCGTGGGTAATAACTCCTTGTGGTACAAGATTGGCGCGTTCAGTGCTTGCTGGAAGGCGCCTATCAGTTGGTGGTTCGGCTTGTGGCCAGCAGAGTCTTCCGCTCGGGTTATTTGGTCAGTTCGCTAACCTGTTGCCGATACAGTTGGGTTGTTCAATGCTCGACAATCGGCTGCTATCTCCTGTTGCCGTTGCACCATCTTTGCAGCTCGGGCATTTATTAGTATCGCTAGCTCTTCTTGGGTTAACGTCACAGTGGTAATTCATTCAGTGTCCTCCATCTTCACGTCTCGGATGTAGGTGAAGTTTCCATAAATGACACAAAATATGATATTGTCCGGGACCTGAGAAGATGGTTAGCTGGAAACGTGACTCGGCTGTTGACGGGATGAAGACTCCATGCTCTCCTGTAACACAAGGATCGTTAGTATCGGGTCGGGGAAGGGACCCCTGACATTGACCCTCCGACACTCAAGTTAGCACTTGGTTCAGGACGAGAGAATAGTAGAAGTAAATAGTAACAAAGAGCACGTAGAATAATAAAGCATCTCATGCATCTGCCTATAGATAGAGACTTCCTTTTATAGTGTCACTATAACATTTATGCACACATCCCAAAGTATATACATGTTTTTCAAAGCTTCCTAAGAAAATATAAGTCGAAAAGTGTCTCTTACACCTTTCTTGAAGCAAACATGCAAATCTATGTGATGTGACGACTAGAAGGTTCTAAAGTACGATTTGTCTGCATGACATTCTCTGTTGTTGGTAGCATAAACTTCCAAACGAGTACGGTAAGACATGTATGTGGGTCCCGTTGCAGGCCGACTGGGGGCCACTCAGCCAATATGTCACCAGCTCGGTCGTACAGAGTGAAGCTACCAACCTGTTCTTTACTCGGCTTTATTGTTCTCGGCGAGGCGCATTGCGCCCGATCAGACATATGGTCCGATCGACAAGGGCAGTGGGTCAGATAACTTAGTATTGACTCTTAACCTCTACTGCAAGTTGTGAAGGACGATTGCTCGAATGGTCTGGTCGGCCTTTCACATTTGACCCGCTCTCGAGGCTCGCTTGGCCAACCTTAGCTTGTCCGGTCCGTAGTCCGCGGTCTTGTAGTCCATCCGACTCTATAATTTTGATCATTTAACTTTAACTTTTATGTTAACTGATCTTCACTGCGTTGACTCACTTTTAGGGGCTTACCTTTATCATCCTATCAGGCTATCATGACATATTGCATATTTTTCATTAAGCTTAACTTATAAAAAAAAAAAACTTAAAACCTTTAGACTTCAAGTTTTTCTTATGATTTTCGATGTTGACTGATCTATTTACAAACTCGCACGCGTAGCAAAGAACTCGTAGACAATGAATTTGTTCCGGGAGAAACTATACATACATCAAGAACGTAACTGTTTTCATAAATCCCAAAATCAAAATTGTTTATTTATTTTTCATATATTATTATATTATCCTGTCACACAACTTCCTGCTTAGCTAGATTGCATAGGATCCCTCCGGCGATCGACGCATAGATTCTTTCCATGCCTCCAGACTCTACATATACGCGCGATAGGCCGACGGCAACAGATTCTCAGCCACCCATCAAATCACACTACGCATTCAAACGCACGCGACGTCAAGTTGGTCGACGCGCGCCGCTGAATTAAGCTCGTGATCAGGCAACAGTCTGAGCCAAGAATCTTTCGCCCGCATCTACACTAGTGCCACTACTGACGATGCGTGGCTGGTCCCGGCGGACGACGACTCACATGACGACCATTAACTCAGAATTGGATGCTCCTCCCATCTCCTTCTTTAATTTCTACGTCACTGCGCTGGCTGAGGCCGTTCCCAAAGCTCCATCCTCCTCTAGCAGACGAACATGAGAGGTAGGTTCTCAGCTGAGTCAACGAAAGATAATCTTTTTCTTTTCTACTTCAAAGAATAGCATATTGACGTACTATATTTTAAAAATTAATCATCAGAAATTGATCCAAATTGTTGTTTTAGTAATGTTAGTGCAACTGTGGAAGGGGGTAAAATATAAAATATATATAATCTTTAAGAAAGTCTGAAAATTAGATTAGTCTTTTCAGAATCTCATGACTTTAAATGTGTCATTCGTGAATTACTTTGTTTTTTTTTTCTTTCTCTTCTCTCAAATGCATTAGCCAATGAATTATCAATGGAAGAGACAAATTATACTTGAGAATGAGAACCTGATCTGAGAACCACACCATCTATTCTACTCTGTTTCAAGTTCTAGCCTCCTCCTCTCTTGTTTATACTCTTTTTTTTTTTGTTTGAGCGATTTTATCTCTGTGAGGAATGGACGGCCGTCAAATAGTTCCTGCTCGAGAAATCAGCAGCAGCAGTGGAGCAGCTTCGCCGGCGCCGGCGCCACCTCTGCCTCCCAAGCCCATATCGAAGTCTTGCGAGCCCGATCTATGTCCGACGACCTTCGTCCTGGCGGACGCCGCCTCCTTCAAGCAAGTGGTCCAGATGCTCACGGGCACAGCGGAGACGGCGGCCGCGGCGTCGCTGAAAGCGCCGGTTGTTCCGGCGTTCAAGGCCCCCGGGCCAAAGAGGCCCGCTTTTAAGCTCTATGAGCGGCGGAACAGCCTGAGGAACCTCAACCACCTCAGCCCCCTCGCGCTGACGACGCTCTCCCACTCCAGCCCCAATTCCCCCGCCGCCGGCCTCTCGCCCCGCAGGCAGCCGGAGATCCTGTCGCCGAGCATGCTGGATTTCCCCTCGCTGGCGCTCAGCCCGGTGACGCCCTTGAGCCCCGACCCCTTCAACCGGCCGCCGCACCCCAACTCGGAGGCGGCTAAGTGGGCGGAGGACAGGGCGATCGCCGAGAAGGGGTTCTACCTGCACCCGTCGCCGAGGGCTTCGACGGCGACGGAGACTCCCCAGTTGCTGCCCCTGTTTCCGGTCACGTCTCCTAAATTCTCCTCTGATTTATCCCTTCCGGTGCCTCAATCTTTTGCCGGCGATGTTTAAGCTGTAACACCGTGCAAATTAAAAAATCTTCTCTTTTTTTGATCCGATTAAAATCTTCATTTGACTTTCGCTGTAAAATCCGGTTCTTCATCCTTTGAAAGACAAAGACGTAGGGAGAAAATTTGTCAGATCACATGTAAAAGCAAATAAAAATAACCTTTATCTTTTAGATAATATACAGTGAAAATTTTCGAACCCTTAATTTTTTTGGCTATAATTTTCACTCTCTTTCTAAACAACTCCTGAGACTTTTACCAATTTAGAAAAAATTAATAAATATTTTCTTTATAATTTTTTTGATGATTTTTTTTAGAAATATAATTTGATCTTCGTACTTCTACCGTTCTACTTGACCTATGCTTTTACTATTTTTCATTATTTCATGGTAATCAGATGCCTTAATACAATTCAATTTTGTATATAATCCATATGACATCGTTGCAAGACAATTTAATACCATCAACTAACATTCATATAAGTTATTATAAGATAAACAAATGCTAATGATCCTGTCCAAAAAGTGAAGAGATGGATGTTGAGAATGTAGTATTCTTGTTAATCTTCTGTGGACTTCACTCTCGTCTAGAACATAAGCAGTGTCAGTACCAAGTCAGGGAAGGGGTTCCCGATGATGACCCATGATAATGAGTATTTTTGTATATTATTTTGGCTCTTATACTTAGCATTTTCTACCTTCTCGCATACTTAATGTTGTGTTAATATCATGAGTTACGAATAGAGAATCATTTTGGACTTAATTGTAAATTTTCTACTAATTGTGAAATTTAATTTTACAATTCAATTTTGTATATAATCCATATGACATCATTGCATGACAATTTAATACCATCAACTAACATTCATACAAGTTCTTATAAGATAAGCAAATGCTAATGATCCTGTCCAAAAGTTGAAGAGATAGATATTGAGAATGTGGTGCTCCTGTTAACCTCCTGTGAACTTCATTCTCGCCTACAATATAAGCAGCGTCAGTGCCGAGCCAGGGAAGGGGTCCCCGGCAATGACCCTCTGATAATGAGTATTTTTTGTATATTATTTTAGTTCCTATACTTAGCATTTTCTACCTTCTCGCATACTTAATGTTGTGTTTATATCATGAGTTGCGAATAGGGACCCTCCGATACTACATTTTCTACCCCTGTTCGATTCCGTCTGAAAAAAAATGTCCTATCACTTGTTCCATGTGAGAGACGACCCGGTCCTCTACTATACTACTTAGTGTAGGTTAAGGGGTTCGGTTGAAGTGAAATTAATAAATTTGATGTGAGCAAATGACAGTCGTGACCACACTAAATTTTGGCGACGTTGTTGGGGAACCTAGTGATGTTCATTTGTTTTTAGACTGTATATAATTTTATCTTTATCTTGTTTTTGCTTTTCTACTTTATTATTTTATTTTTCTTTAGACTTAACTGTTAGTATATTCTTTTTGCTCTGGAACTTTGCATGTCGAAGGAAAGGAGTGAGAGGAGTAATACTACAGTATATCATGAATAAAGACCTATTTTGGTCAATTTCATCATTTAGACCATCGTTTCAGTTTTTCTATATTTTGCATTTTATTTTTTTTTATTTTTTTTTCTCTTATTTCTGTTTCTTTGGTGGTTGCAAAAATTCAAAAATGTTGTTAGGGCTTCATTATTCATTGCTTGTATGCACGTATGTTATCTTTTATATTTCTTGTGTCTTTGGATTTTATTTGCATGAGTATTATTGGGAGAGATTTAATAGACTTGTTGCTAGTTGCCCTCAGCATCAGATAAGCGATCAACTACTGATTATATACTTCTATAAGGGATTGCTTCCCATGGACATGAGTATGGTTGATGCAGCTAATGGAGGGGCTCTAGTTAACAAGACATCTACTTAAGCTAAGGAACTTATCGAGATTATGGCTACAAATTATCAGCAATATGGGATTAGACCGACGATTACCGAGGATGTTAATTCCTTTGCAAGTGTATTCCCTACCAGGATCTAGTATTTTCAGCTTGATCCATAGTCTTATCAGATCCATCAACAGGACAGGTATAATTTTGTTGCAGGATTCGGGTATGGGAATACATAACAAGGGATTTCTGAGTGACTCCACCATTATCAGCCTAACTTTTAGCACCATAAGCCTGAGCAGCATTTTAGGGAGCAGCCACAACAATTTTTGCAACAACAAGAAACACAGTTCCAGCCAAGAACACATTCATAGACACAGTTACAGTTGCTATCAGATCAACCTACTGCATCAATTCCTGAGGAGATGGATTGTAGAGTTTGTGATATTCTTGACTTTAATTTTGCTACTTTACATTACTCTTCTAGTTTTTTGTATCGTGATGTAGTAGTTGATCCTGATAATATTTTGGTTGATGATATTGTTGTTCCAGATATTCTTAAGGTTATAGGTATAGGAGATAATGATGGAAGTGTAGGGGAGACCAAAGAATCACATCCTTTGATGATTTCAGTTGAGTCAGTGGAGCCTGCTTTTGTACATAGTGATGATGGAAGTGTAGGGGCAACTCAAGAATCATTTATGTTGATTGTACCTGATCTAGAACCAGATCCTTCACCTGACCAAGATAATGTCGCATTCACTGTTTTAGAAACTTCAGGTACCTTTCAGGATGGTAAGGTTTGTTAGAGTGTATACTAAAAGCCTAGCTTTTATAAACATTTATTTTTGAAATAAAAGAATCACATTTGGTCAATATCTACATTTATTTGTTAAATGTAATTGTTCAATTAATTTATATAGTAGATAATATGGAGTGTGGTGTCACACTCAGAAGATCATGTTGTCGGTTCTTTATAAATTATAAATGCTCACGACTAAGATGGAAAAGAACAAACCATCGGAATAGTCGTAGTGTAATTAAGTATTAGTTTGTCTTGATTAATAAATTACACTGGTACACTCTAAGTGTATTGAGTAGGATCATTTAGGTAAGTTCTTTTTATACTGACTTAATAAAAGAACTAAACCTTAGTTATTATGGAAGTGTGTGCTCTTAATCCTAATATAATAACAAGCACATATATTTAATATTTATTTCTTTGACTTATCAAAGGATGAGGTTTAGCTCGATAAATCAATATGCCCGATAAGTTGGGAAATAATATTACTTATAGTGTGTGTTGTTGATTATAGAAGGAATCTGTGTCCTAGTTATGTAGGTTGAGAATGTCCCCAAGAGGAGCTGATAAGGATTGCCATGTTAAACCCTGCAAGTGGACTTAGTCCGACATGACAATGAGGTTGAGTGGTACTATTCTTGGAGCTAGATATTAATTAAGTGAGTTGTCAGTAACTTACTTAATTAGTGGACATTCGTTATCTTAAACACAGGGAGACTAACACACTCATGATAAGAAGGAGCCCATAATGTAATTTGGGATTGGTGCGATAGTGCGATAATTAATAACTCTCTAGTGGAATGAGTTATTATCGATGAACTTGAGTTGTGTGTTCGGGGCGAGCACGGGATACTCAAGCTCATCGGAAGACCAAAACCAATTTCTCCTCTAGGTCCCTGTCATAGCCTCATTATAGCCTCAAGTCCATCCAAATGTAAGGCTCTTTTTGGTGTCCAAGAAGTGGGCCGGTCCAATGCTTGGTGACCAAGCAAGGGTCGGCCACATCCTCTTCTATAGGGGCCGACCCTTTGCTTGGTGACCAAGCATGAAGGGGCTGGCCACAAGAATTCAAAAGGGGAGGGTTATTTTGAATTTTTAAAATATTCTCTTTGTAGAAAACTATAAGTTTTTCAAAGAGAGATTTTAATTTTCAAAACGTTCCTTATTTGAATTAGGCCACATGTTTTAATAGAGAGTTTTAAAAGTTTTAAAACTTTTCTTTTTTAACCATCCTCATGGTTTAAGAAAAAAGGAAGATAAGTTTTAAAATTAAAATTTTCTATCATCATGTTAAAAAAGGAAATTTTATAAGAGAAGTTTTAAATTTTAAAACATGATTTTAATTTTTAGAACTTTCCTTTTTTAACTCCTACTTTAGGAAAGAGAGCTTGTAAATTTTATAAGAGAATTTCTTCTTGTAAAATTTTAAAAAATATATTTCCTTATTCTTGATGGGGTGGCCGGCCACCTTGCTTGGAGCCCAAGCAAGGGGCCGGCTAATTATAAAAATAAATCATCATCTAATTAATTTGGTGATTGATTCAATCAAGAGGAAAGAAAAGGAAAATTAAAAGGGAAAAGGAAAAGCTAGAGGAAGATTTTAATTTTTGTAAAAATTCTTCCCTTATTTGCCTTGGGCAACTAATATAAAAGAAGGGGTGAGGAGGCTTCATTAGACACAATTCTTATTCTCTTGCTTGAAGAACCTCAAGTGGTCGACCCTCTCCTTCTCCCTTCTCTTTTCCCTTTTGCTCTCTTCTCCTTGGTGGTGGTGGTGGCCGAATTTTAGAAGAAGAGGAAGAAGCTTTTGGGTGGTATTCATCTTGGAGGATCGTCGCCCACACGACGTCCAAGGCGAGGCGAGGAATACGGCAGAAGATCTTGAGGTCATTAGCTTACAAAAAGAAGGTATAACTAGTAGTTTTCTTCCGCATCATACTAGTTATTTTCTTTGTAAGAATTCTAAATACAAGAGGCAATTAGATCTAGTTTATTGAATTTATTTTTTCGAATTTATGATTCGATTGTTCCTTTTGGTTAACCTAGAGTTATTTAAGGAAATTAAATATTAGCTTTCCTTAAAAGACTTTGACTAGGCGGTGGTGGTTGCTCCCATATCCAAGAAAGTCATGTGCCTCGCTATGCAATCCTGGAAGCCAATTTTGGAAATTAATATTTAATGGGATTAATAACATAAGTGGATTTGAATCAATAGTGTTAAGTTCCACTTGCGATTCAAATCTAAACCATTAAGAACAGATAAGTTAAATTTGGAATCAATGATGTTAAGTTCCATCTGCGATTTCTAATTTAACTTCTAAAGAACACAATAGGTTTTTTAAGGAAAGATTCGACACTTGTACAAAAAATTTTGTATAGTGGAACCAGTACATTTTCCTAGGACTAACCAACAATTGGTGTCAGAGCTAGGGTTTGCCTCTGTGTGTTTAGAATTCAAATAGGTTATGCACATATCATACATAATTTAGGCAGGATAATAGTAGGATGTGCTAACTCTTTGGTTGCAGGCTCCAACTATTATGACTTATTGATGTTGTGTGTGATTGGACCCTTGGACATGTGAAGGGCAATATTTTGTGTGTGCATGATTGTATATAACTAATACAGCAGGAGCTGTATTAGCCCTAGGATTTTAGAATTTTATTTTCGATCTAGATTACATGTACATTCCCTCGTGGAATATAGGATCGATATATGTAAAATTCTATTTTTGTCGCGATCGGATTCTTGCGAGGCGTGGTACTTATGGAGCACCAGAGGCGCAGCGAAATAAGAAGCAAGATGGATGCGACGACTCGATCCTATGGCGGTGGCTAAAGATGGCAGCAGCTAGGGTTGGAGCACATGGAGGATAGTAACAGAAAAATGTCATAATAGTTGGAAAATAATTTCCATATTTATTGCTTTTACTGTGATATGTGTGTGTATGCATAAGATGTATGCTAGGATAGTTTAAAATTCCTCACTTTAAATAACTAAGTGGGAGAGAGATTTATTTTAATAAATTCCACGGTCTCCATTACTGGTTTGTAAGTGATGCAAACAAACTTGCGCGTTGGCTCTGAGTGCCTTCCTCCATATCGGATGAGTTTGTTTGCGGATCACTAGATCAAACTTCCATTTTGGATGACTATAGAAAATTAATTAAGAGCGTGTGTTCTTCCCCATCGGAAGGGGCACAATCTTATTAATGGACTTAGTGTCAAGTAATAATATACAGTTAGACACGTCTAATAGTATCCTCCCCATCGGAGTCACTGCTATTATTTGTTTGGCCGAAGGAAACCAACTACTAATTTTATTTGTCAAAAGTTAGGATGACAAGATAATAAAATTAATGGGTTGCACCCTCCTTTTACAAATGTTGAATTTGTATACGTCCACACTATCGTGGCATACAAAATTCACGGTGTTTTGAGGTGTTGGTTAATTTAAAATAGTATTGTTTGAGGAATCAATATTATTCTAAATTTAGAGTCCTGACCAAAGTTATTTTTTTGATTCTTAGGATGACTTTCAACCCACTGGCCATTATACTGAAAGAGAACAAACTTACTAGACCCAACTATATAGATTGGAAAAGAAACCTGGACATTGTTCTTACTGCTAAAAGCTATAAGTTTGTACTGACTGAGGCTTGCCCTGATGCACCTGACGGTGACTCTACCCCAGAGGAGATTGAGTATCATAAGAAATGAGTAAAAGCTGATGAGATGGCGCGGTGTTACATTTTGGCATCAATGTCAAATGTATTGCAACATCAACATCAAGATTTACCAACAGCTTATGATATAATGAACAATCTTAAAGAACTCTTTGGGCACTAAAGTCGGATTGCTAGGCAAGAGGCAATGAGAAAGCTAATGACAGCCACCATGTCTGAGGGGACACCCGTAAGGGATCATATCCTCAAAATGATGGTCTATCTGAACGAAATACAAGTTCTTGGAGGAGAAATCGATGGGAAAACTCAGGTCGATATAATTCTCCAAACACTACCCAGAAGTTTTGAGCAGTTCCGCCTGAAGTATAACATGAACAAAAGAGAGTATACGTTGGCGGAATTTCTGACAGAACTACAGGCAGCAGAAGGTATATTTTGTCAAAGTTCTCAGATTCACTATGCTGAAAATAGTTCTACTTCTAACCCAAAAGGCAAGAAGAAGAAGAAGAAATAGGTCTTTTCAGCAAAGAGAGTGAATAAACCTCAGGGACAAAAAGCTGGAATGAAGAAGCCGAAGGGCAAGTGCTTCATCTGCAAGCAGTCAGGACATTGGAAGGCGGACTGTCCTCGTAGGAATCAGAACAATAAAGGTATATCTCATGCTCTAGTTGTTGAAACATGTTTAGCGGTGTTATCTACCAGCACCTGTGTGTAGATACAGGAGCCACTAATCATGTCTGTAATTCCTTGTAGGGGTTCCAGGAAACCTAACGACTATCTGAAGGAGAGATTACCATCTACATGGGCAATGCTACTAAGGTGGCGATTGTTGCAGTGGGAGACGTCTACTTATCTTTTGATAGGAATATAAAATTAGTTTTAAGAAATTGTCTTTATGTACCCAGTTTTAGAAAGAATTTAATTTCAGTTTTTAAACTGTATTTGGATGGATATTCTGTTTCCTTTAATAACAATGTGGTTATAAAAAGAAATAGGGTTATTATCTGTTCTGGTGCATTGGTTGACAATTTATATACTTTAAATCCAATTTCTCCCATAAAGCAACAAATGGAAATTAATAAAACATCTTCTAATTCCAATAAGAGAAAAGAACCTTCGGAGATGAACCAAGCGTATCTTTGGCATCTAAGGCTTGTCCATATTAACTTAAGTAGGATTCAAAGGCTTATAGCTGATGGACTCTTGGGTTCATTAGAGTTGAAAAATTTTCCAACTTGTGAATCTTGCTTGGAAGGTAAAATGACCAAGAGGCCTTTTAAGGCCAAGGGGTATAGAGCCAAAGAAGCGTTAGAATTGGTTCATTCTGATTTGTGTGGTCCTATGTCTTTCCAGGCTAGAGGTGGTTTTGAATATTTTATCTCTTTTATAGATGATTATTTAAGATATGGATACATTTACCTGATGCGCCACAAGTCTGAGTGCTTTGATAAGTTCAAAGAGTACAAGGCTGATGTGGAGAAACATCTAGATAAAATTATCAAGACACTACGGTCTGATCGTGGTGGCGAATACCTCTTAGGAGAGTTTAGGAATTACTTATCAGAGGCCGGGATTCAGTCCCAATTGTCCGCACCTGGTACACCACAACAGAATGGTGTGGTAGAACGAAGGAATAAGACTCTTATGAAGATGGTTAGATCGATGATGAGTTATTCAGAATTACCAAATTCATTTTGGGGATACGCTCTGGAAACGACAACGCACATTCTGAACTTAGTACCTTCTAAATCAGTATCTTCTACTCCCACAGAATTGTGGAATGGGCGAAAGCCCAGTCTAAGACATATTCAGATTTGGGGTAGTCCAACACATGTGCTGAAACCAGATGCTGATAAGTTAGAATCTCGTATAGAAGTTCATGTGTTTGTGGGTTATCCCAGAGGAACGAAAGGTGGTTTATTTTATAGTCCTAAAGACCAGAAGGTCATTGTTAGCACGAATGCCCAGTTTTTAGAAGAAAACTATATAATGGATCACAAGCCTAGTAGTAAAATTGTTCTAGAAGAACTTAAAGAGGACACGTCTACTTCAGTACCAACAATACAAGATGAAGTACCACAAGAGACTGCAACACGTGCCACACATGATACACAACCATAGACGGTGCCTCGTCGTAGTGGGAGGGTTGTAAGGCAGCCTGAGAAATTCATATTTTTGGGAGAGTCTTCGGACTTGATCCCGGGTAAACATAAATCTGATCCCCGGACATATGATGAAGCACTCCAAGATATAGATGCAGTATCTTGGCAAAAGGTAATGAATTCTGAAATAGAGTCTATGTACTCTAATAAGGTCTGGGAGCTTGTAGAACCACCTGATGGTGTAAAAGCCGTTGGATGCAAGTGAATCTACAAAAGCAAAAGAGGGACAGATGGGAAGGTAGAAACCTTCAAAGCAAGGCTTGTTGCGAAAGGGTACAGTCAGAAAGAGGAAATCGATTATGGGGAGACCTTTTCGCCGGTAGCTATGCTTAAGTCTATCCGGATACTCTTATCCATTGCCGCTCATATGGATTATGAGATTTGGCAAATGGATGTCAAGATAGCTTTCCTTAACGGAAGTCTTGAAGAAAACATCCATATGAAACAACCAGAAGGGTTCATTGAAAAGGGCAAAGAGCATCTAGTGTGCAAGCTCAATCGGTCCATTTATGGACTGAAGCAAGCTTCAAGGTCTTGGAACATCCGATTTAATGAAGTAATCCAGTCATATGGATTTATTCAGTGTCTGGATGAGTCTTGTGTATATAAGAAGTGTAACGAAAATGTGGTGGTATTTCTTGTACTATATGTAGATGATATTTTGTTAATTGGCAACAATGTCAAGGTATTATCGGGCGTAAGGATATGGTTGTCCAAATAATTTGATATGAAGGACTTAGGAGAATGTGCACACATTCTTGGGATCAAAGTCATAAGGGATCGCAAGAAAAGAATGTTGTGCCTATCTCAAGCTTCATATATAGATACGATCCTTTCTTGTTTTAGCATGCAGAACTCCAAGAAAGGTTTCTTACTTTTTAGGCATGGAGTAGCCTTATCTAAAGAGATGTCTCCGAAGACATCAAAGGAGATGGAGGATATGAAGGTAGTTCTTTATGCTTCGGCTGTAGGAAGCCTTATGTATGCAATGCTATGTACGAGACCTGATATCTGTTTTGTCGTGGGCATGGTTAGCAGACATCAGAGTAACCCTGGACAAGGACATTGGACTGCTGTAAAGCATATATTGAAGTACGTGAGAAGGACTAGAGATTATATGCTAGTCTACCAAGTAGACGATTTGCTCCCTGTGGGTTATACGGATTCAGACTTCCAATCAGATAGGGACAATAGTAAGTCTACGTCAGGCTATGTGTTTACTCTAGGAGGTGGAGCCATTGCATGAAGGAGTGTTAAGCAAAAATGCGTCTCGGACTCAACCATGGAAGCTGAGTATGTGGCAGTCTCTGAGACAGCCAAAGAAGCTGTATGGCTTAGGAACTTTCTAATGGACTTAGATGTGATTCCTGGTTTGCCCAAGATCATCACAATTTATTGTGATAATAGCGGTGCAGTTGCAAACTTGAAGGAACCACGAGCCCATAAAGCAAGTAAACATATAGAGCGTAAGTACCACCTGATACGAGACATCGTCAAACGAAGTTGTCGTCGACAAGATTACATCAGCAGATAACCTGGCAGATCCTTTCACTAAGGCCCTTCCGGCGAAAGCTTTTGATCGGCATGTGGAGAGGATGAGAATCAGATGTATGGTAACAGATATGACAGCTTAGTCTTTAGTATAAGTGGGAGATTGTTGGAGTGTATACTAAAAGTCTAGCTTTAGTAAACATTTATTTTTGAAATAAAAGAATCACATTTGGTCAATATCTACATTTATTTGTTAAATGTAATTGTTCAATTAATTTATATAGTAGATAATATGGAGTGTGGTGTCACACTCAGAAGATCATGTTGTCGGTTCTTTATAAATTATAAACAGTTGCTCACGACTAAGATGGAAAGGAACAAACCATCAGAATAGTCGTAGTGTAATTAAGTATTAGTTTGTCTTGATTAATAAATTACACTGGTACACTCTAAGTGTATTGAGTAGGATCATTTAGGTAAGTTCTTTTTGTACTGACTTAATAAAAGAACTAAACCTTAGTTATTATGGAAGTGTGTGCTCTTAATCCTAATATAATAACAAGCACATATATTTAATATTTATTTCTTTGACTTATCAAAGGATGATGTTTAGCTCGATAAATCAATATGCCCGATAAGTTGGGAAATAATATTACTTATAGTGTGTGTTGTTGATTATAGAAGGAATCTGTGTCCTAGTTATGTAGGTTGAGAATGCCCCCAAGAGGAGCTGGTAAGGATTGTCATGTTAAACCCTGCAAGTGGACTTAATCCGACATGACAATGAGGTTGAGTGGTACTATTCTTGGAGCTAGATATTAATTAAGTGAGTTGTCAGTAACTTACTTAATTAGTGGACATTTGTTATCTTAAACACAGGGAGACTAACACACTCATGATAAGAAGGGGCCCATAATGTAATTTGGAATTGGTGTGGCAGTGCGATAATAACTCTCTAGTGGAATGAGTTATTATCGATGAACTTGAGTTGTGTGTTTGGGGCGAGCACGGGATACTCAAGCTCATCGGAAGACCAAAACCAATTTCTCCTCTAGGTCCCTGTCATAGCCTCATTATAGCCTCAAGTCCATCCAAATGTAAGGCTCTTCTTGGTGTCCAAGAAGTGGGCCGGTCCAATGCTTGGTGACCAAGCAAGGGCCGACCACATCCTCTTCTATAGGGGCCGACCCTTTGCTTGGTGATCAAGCATGAAGGGGCTGGCCACAATAATTCAAAAGGGGAGGGTTGTTTTGAATTTTTAAAATCTTCTCTTTGTAGAAAACTATAAGTTTTTCAAAGAGAGATTTTAATTTTCAAAACGTTCCTTATTTGAATTAGGTCACATGTTTTAATAGAGAGTTTTAAAAGTTTTAAAACTTTCCTTTTTTAACCATCCTCATGGTTTAAGAAAAAAGGAAGATAAGTTTTAAAATTAAAATTTTTTATCATCATGTTAAAAAAGGAAATTTTATAAGAGAAGTTTTAAATTTTAAAACATGGTTTTAATTTTTAGAACTTTCCTTTTTTAACTCCTACTTTAGGAAAGAGAGCTTGTAAATTTTATAAGATAATTTCTTCTTGTAAAATTTTAAAAAATATATTTTCTTATTCTTGATGTGGTGGCCGGCCACCTTGCTTGGAGCCCAAGCAAGGGACCGTTCAATTATAAAAATAAATCATCATCTAATTAATTTGGTGATTGATTCAATCAAGAGGAAAGAAAAGGAAAATTAAATGGGAAAAGGAAAAACTAGAGGAAGATTTTAATTTTTGTAAAAATTCTTCCCTTATTTGCCTTGGGCAACTAATATAAAAGAAGGGGGTGAGGAGGCTTCATTAGACACAATTCTTATTCTCTTGCTTGGAGAACCTCAAGTGGCTGGCCCTCTCCTTCTTCCTTCTCTTTTCCCTTTTGCTCTCTTCTCCTTGGTGGTGGTGGTGGCCGGATTTTAGAAGAAGAGAAAGAAGCTTTTGGGTGGTGTTCATCTTGGAGGATCGTCGCCCACACGATGTCCAAGGCAAGGCGAGGAATACGACAAAAGATCTTGAGGTCATTAGCTTACAAAGAAAAGGTATAACTAGTAGTTTTCTTCCGCATCATACTAGTTATTTTCTTTGTAAGAATTCTAAATACAAGAGACAATTAGATCTAGTTTATTGAATTTATTTTTTCGAGCTTGTGTTTTCTTCTTTTTCGAATTTGTGATTCAATTGTTCTTTTTGGTTAACCTATAATTATTTAAGAAAATTAAATATTAGTTTTCCTTAAAAGGCTTTGACTAGGCGGTGGTAGTTGCTCCCATATCCAAGAAGGCCATGTGCCTCGCCATGCAGTCTTGGAAGCCAATTTTGGAAATTAATATTTAATGGAATTAATAACATAGGTGGTTTTGAATCAATAGTGTTAAGTTCCGTTTGCGATTCAAATCTAAACCATTAAGAACAGATAAGTTAAATTTGGAATCAATGATGTTAAGTTTCGTCTGCGATTCTTAATTTAATTTCTAAAGAACACGATAGGTTATTTAAGAAAAGGTTCGATACTTGTACAAAAATTTTTGTACAGTGGAACTAGTACGTTTTCCTAGGACTAACCAATAAGGTTGATATTTCTTCTGAATTCTTATAAAATTTCATGGAGATAATTAAGTTTGATTGTATTGAATGTGACACATCTTTTGATTCATGCTCTGTTGATTTTGATATTGTTTCTAGTCCTTCTCACACAGCATGCATGTAGGGAATGCATCCTTCTCTTTGTAGTGTGCAGGATTTCTATAGATATTTTATTGGCAGTCGATCACGCAAGGATGCATTCTATCATTTGAAGAAAGCCCTAACTCTATATGCAATAATGAAGCTTCTGGAGTGGACACTCCAACTGAACCATCTTCGGCCACCGGAGAAAATTTTTGAGGAGTCGAAGGTGGAGGGAGCATTCCTCACTTCACCTACATTCATCCCACTTCTAGATTGGCTTCTGGAACTGAATCAACTCTGACCACCAGAATTTCAGGGGAGTCTATTCCATCTCACTTTTATTTTTTCCTTTCTACTTGTATATATGTCTTTGCTTTGTTTGCTTCTGCTTGGTAGTTCATTTTTAGCTTGTCTTGTTGGTTTTCATAATAAATTCCCTATGCATTCTTTTTATCATCTTAGAAATTGTGAAAATCAGTTAAATTTGATTGTCAAATTTGATGATTTATTGTCATGATTAGATTCTTGGACTGCATGTAATTATAACTTGGTGATGGATTTCATGTTGGTAGATTGAGATGATAATTTTTGATATACCTAGTGAGGATATTTTTAAGCCTATTATTCCTATTGATGTGTGATGCACTTGTGGTTAATGCTACTATCGAACTTGCTTAATTCTTTCGAGACCACATTATCCTAGGTTTGCATGATTTTTATGAAGGCTATCTCACTTTCTTTTATTCATTCCTTTTGTTATCACACTTTTCTTGAATAATCCCCCTATTTTTGGACATTTCATTCTTTTCTCTCTTCCATTCATTTCCACTTTACTCTTCTTTTGGATGTGGATATCTTGGATGTACATGATGAGTGTTTTGCCCGAGACAGACAAAAATTTAAGTGTGGGGGGAGAGAAATAGCTTAGTGGAATTTAGGGGAAGCATAGGTGAACCATGCTTGATCATCATAGGTAAACCATGCTATTTATTTTTTTATTTGAGCTATTGATGATGTTGTATAGTGATGCACAACATGTTGAACAAAAAAAGTGAAAAAAAAAGAATAGTGATGCACAACATGTTGAAAAAAAAAGAAAAAAAAATTAGAAACGGAAAAAAAAAGTAAAAAGAAAAAAGAAAAAAATAGAGAAAAAAAGTTTTGACATGTTGTGCTATTTTATATTCCTTTGTGATAGAATTTTTAGAAGAGATAATCTTTACTGTAGCAATATTTAGATTTTATTATCTATCATGAGAGTATTTTCATTGAAAAGCTATAGTAGAGGTTGTCTACATGTTTATTAGATTTGTGAAAAACTTTGACATGTGATATTTTGTATTCATTTGTGGTAGAATTTATGAGTGACAATTTTTATTGTAGCGACATTGAGATATTATTGTAGATCATGAGTAGATGTTTATTGTAAAAGCTATAATAGAGTTTGTTCACATTTTTATTGAGTTGTGGAGAGCTATCTTAGAAGTTTTGATGGAATATCTTTTGGGGCATTAGTTTTCTTGTACTTATCTATGTAACATTCTACTATGTCTATGTCTTCCACCTTTATCTTACTTAATTTTCCTCATTTCTTCTCTTATACTATCATTTACTTGATTCATGTTTTCCTTACATTTCAAATAATGCCTTCATTATTTTATTGTGCACTCTTATGTGTATAATGGTGGAGAGTAGAAGAAAAACAAGCTTATGGTAGTGTATTAATCATGAGTAGCTTGAGTGAGCTCCACTATTACATGTATATGAGAGGAGAGCCACTATTATTTACCTTGTGAGGTTATTTTGTTATCATCCTCAGTTTATCTATTATGGATTGAAGTTATCATGTTTGTTAATTAATGTATAAATTGAATCCATGAATGCTTTGGTCATTTGAATTGGACAATCCTAGGTAATTTTCTTTCACTATTTTCTATGTATGATTGAGAATTTCTATGGAATGCATCGTTAGTTATCTTTCTTGTTTTGTTTACTTGCTCGAGACGCGCAAGAACAAGTGTGGGGGAGTTGATAAATGGTATTTTTATGTGATATTTTAGCTCTCACACTTAGCATTTGTATCCTCTCATTTACTTAAATCTTGCTTTATATCATAATTCATGAGTTAGGATATATTTGTGAGCTTATTATAATCTTTCTTTAATTTTGACATTATTTCATGATTTTGTAGGGAATTAAAGAGGAGACATAGACATGAGTTAAGTCAAATCAATTGGATGCAATGCTAGGGTTGAGCATGAACTAATTTGAAGAGCTTAGTTCATTTCATTCCAATTTGAATCAAGAAAGAAGAATCCAATCACAACAATCCACTTCTAAGCCTTATCCAAAGCCCAACTCATCCAATATAAAGCCCAATTTGAACTCTACTCTTAATGAACCGGGTCTAAGCTCTAACGGATCTTTTCCTTTACCCAAAACCTTTACCCAACCCATTAAGAAACTTCCCTTCATCACCCACGCGACGACACAATGACCCCGATCCCCTTTCTTCTCGTGACTTCTCTTCTCGGCGACGACAGCAGCTCCAGCGGATTCCTTTGAGCGGACAGCGGCGGTGGTCTAGGGTTCTCTTGACGGCGGAGCGTTCTCCTCTGGCAAGGTATTCCTTCTTCATCCCTATCTCAGCGGATCTTCCTATGGACGACGTTCCGAAAGCAGAGGAGTCTAGTTGAGGAATCCGACTTTGTCTTCATCTTCTCCGGTGGAAGCTCATCATCTTCAACCTCAACATCTGTTCGACAAATTCCAATCAGTTTGCTTCTATGTTGAGACTTCACTGTTCGCGATTAGAGATCAGTCATTGGGTTTGTTGTTCACCAGTGATGGCGTCCCAGATCTGGGCCCTTTGTGTGACGGCATAGGGTAGTCAATTGGTAGTTGGATTGGTGCATGATTGTGGAGGAATGGGTGTGGTTGATTAACTTAGTTTGTTTCCATATTTGATTTGTTTAGTCTTTGTTCTTATGCATTTTGGATATTGTTTTAATGTTTTGATTCATGCTGCTTAGTTGTTAGTTTACCTTCATGTTAATTGTTTAAGGTTAATGTAGTTTACTTTCTTGCTTAATTAGGTTGTTATGTTTGTTATTACTTCTTAAATTGATAGATTGCACTTTGTTTAATTTCATATTTTGTTTAGTTCGATTTATGTATGATTGTTGATCTTGTATCATAGGGTGACAATGTGGTACAAGTTTAGCTTTTATGCATAATTAGGTTTTGTTTAATTGTTGTTAAGTTATTTAGTTATTTGTCTTTGTTTAACCGTTGCTTTCTTTATGCATGTTTCTTCTGTAGAAAGGATCCTCACAACGTAGAGTGACACTGCGTTGCGAGCTCATATTTGCTGATTAGTTAGGATTTCCTTATTTATATTAGGTGTAGAAATTCCAAATCAAAACCCCTATTCAATTCCGTCTAAAAACAAACGTCCTATCACTTGTTCCACGTGAGAGACGACCCGGTCCTCTACTATACTACTTAGTGTAGGTTAAGAGGTTCGGATGAAGTGAAATTAATAAATTTGATGTGAGCGAGTGACAGTCATGACCACACCAAATTTTAGTGCCGTTGCATATCATTACTGTATTTTCATTGAAAAGCTATAGTAGAGGTTGTCTACATGTTTATTAGATTTGTGAAAAACTTTGACATGTGATATTTTGTATTCATTTGTGGTAGAATTTTTGTGAGTGACAAATTTTTGTGAGATAGTATTGTATACCATGTGTAGATTTTTAGTGTGAAATGCTAGAGTAGGAGTTGTTTACATTTTTATTGTATTGATGAAAGGTGATAGAATTTTTTGTGAGTAACAATCTTTATGGTAGCAAAATTTGGATTTTATTGTAGATCATGAGTGAATGTTTATTGGAAAGCTATCGTAGAGATTGTTCACATTTTTATTGAGTTTTTAGAGCTAGCTTGGAAGTTGGATGAGATACTTTTGGGGCATTATTTTCTTGCACTCATTTATGTAACGTTCCATTATGTCCATGTCTTCCACCATTACCTTACTTAATCTTTCTTATTGTCTTTTCTTATCCTATCGTTTGCTTTGATTCATGTTTACATTATATTTCAAATAATGCCTTCATTATTTTATTGTGCACTCTTATGTATATAGTGGTGGAGATTAGAAGCAAAGCAAGCATATGGTAGTGCATGAATCCATGAGTAGCTTGAGTGAGCTCCATTATTGCATATATATAAGAGGAGAGCCACAATCACTTTCCTTGTGAGGTTATTTTGTTGTCATTCTCATTTTATCTATTATGGATTGAAGTTATCATGCTTGTTAATTAGTGTATGAATTGAATCCATGAATACTTTGGTCATTTGAATTGGACAATCCTAGGTAACTCTCACTATTTTCTAAGTTTGAGTAAGAATTGCTAGGGGAATTCATTTTAGTTATTTTTCTTATTTTGTTTGTTTGCTCAAGACGAGCAAGAATAAGTGTGGGAGGAGGGGGGGTTGATAATGAGTATTTTTGTATATTATTTTGGCTCTTATACTTAATATTTTCTACCTTCTCGCATACTTAATATTGTGTTTATATCATGATTTGCGAATAGGGACTCATTTTGGACTTAATTATAAATTTTCTATAAATTGTGGAATTTAATTTCATGTTTTTATGTGGTTTTATAGGAAATCAAAAGAGTCATGGATTAGAGTCGAACCGGATCGAATTTGGCTTGATTTGGAGGTCAAATGGAGGAGATCAAGCTGAATTAATATGAACCGTTGATCAAGATCCAGTGAGATCCTGCCCTTTCATTCAGATCAAGTCCTTCATCCTGATTTAAAGCGATATGGATCGTTCATAGAGATCAAGGCATCAAGGGTTCATCCAAGAAATGGAGCTCCAATTCAAACCCAATCCAAAAACTCACTCTTCAAGCCCAATTTCAAAAATCCAATTTTCCTTCTCTTATTGGATCCGGATCTTAAGAAACCCTTATTCTCTCCAAGCACGGCACAGTGGCGCGATCCCCTTTCTTCTCGCGACTTCTCTTCTCGGCGGCTAGGGCACAGCGCCACCTCCCTCTTCTCTTTTCTTCTCTCCGGCCGACGGCTTCTTCCCTTACCTTCACTGTCGCCGGCCGGACCTCCACATCCATTACTCCTCTTCTCTGATCTGCTCAACTCGGCGACGACAGCAGCTCTGACGGTCTCTTTGAGCGGACATCGGCTTGGGTATAGGGTTCTCTTGACGGCGGAGTGTTCTCCTCCGGCAAGGTATTCCCTCTTCATCCCTCCCTCAGCGGACATCTTCCTATGGATGACATTCCGAAAGCAGAGGAGTCCAGCTGAGGAATCTGACTTTGTCTTCATCTTCTCTGGTGGAAGCTGCTGTGGAGCCATTCTTCACCTGTGGACGGCGTTCTGGAAGCAATGAAGATCCATCTCAGAGCAGTGACCATTCTTCTCCGGCAGAAGCTCATCATCTTCAACCTCAACATCTGTTCGACAAATTCCAATCAGTTTACTTCTGTGTTGAGACTTCACTGTTCGCGATCAGAGATCAGTAGTTGGGTTTGTTATTCACCAGTGATGGCATTCCAGATCTAGGCCTCCGTGTGATGGCTGAGATAGTTGAATTGGTGTATGATCGTGGCGGATTGGATTGGATTGGTTAATTAGGATTTACTTATTTGGTTATTTCTGTTGAATTTACTTAATTACTGTCTTGTAGCTTTGTTTATGCATGTTCGTGTTCTTTGGTATGTTTTTATGTTAATTTTGTTGATGATTATGCTTGTGTCATAGTGTGACAATGCGATGTAAGTATGCTCTTCAATGGTTAGATAGAATTGTAGGTTAGCTTCAGTTATGTTTATTTTACTATCTGTTATACTTGTTTGTTATGTCTGTAGAAGGTGTAGCTTGTAGAGTAGAGTGACATTGCGCTATAGGTTCATCTTTGTTGGTTAGTTAGGATTTCAATTATTACATTAGGTTTAGAGAACAAAACCCCCCAAACAAACTCCTTTGTTCGATTCCGTCTGAAAATAAATGCCCTATCATTTGTTCCACGTGAGAGACGACCCAGTCCTCTACTATACTACTTAGTGTAGGTTAAGGGGTTCGGTTGAAGTGAAATTAATAAATTTGATGTGAGCGAGTGACAGTTGTGACCACACCACCCTCCGACACTCAAGTCAGTCTTCGGCGAAGCAAGAAGAAGAAGAAATAAGAATTGTAGCGCAACAATAGAAATCACGTGTAAAACATATCTCCGTCGATACTTGGACCCCTTTATATAGAGCTCTAGGAGCGCGCGTGCATGCTTCCCAAAGTGAGCACTCATTTCAAAGCTTTTCCTAAAAAGACGTGTCAGTAAAGTGTCTCTGACACAGTACCTTAACGGGTCGAGCATATCTCTGAAGTGATAGTGGAAGCTTCTGCCGTACGATCCTCTGTCTGACTATGCCGTCTGTCAGCGGCACTAGCTCCCAAAAGGATGTCGAAGATATTACTGTGTCTGTTGCTTGGCTAAGCGGAATAGCCGCTCGGCCGGAAGTCCACTTCTCGTGTACTGTTTGCTGTCAGATCGAGCGGGATAGCCCCTCAGCCGGAAGTCCTCTGTCATGATCTGTCGCTGGGCCAAGCAGGATAGCCACTCGGCCGGAAGCTCACTGTCTGCGTGCACGACTGATGTTGAGTATGCTGCTCGGTCGAGCGGGGTAGCCGCTCGGCTCGGCTTCTGTACGTCATTCTCCCTTGAGCGTCAGGTATTTGAATCCTATGTCGAAGTTGACGACGGATCGGGGCCCTCGCACCGATCGAGGAATGTTCCGCCTCATCGACCGATGTCATTCATTCCTGGACTGTCTTGACTTTGACCTCCTTTGACCCCCACCGTGGCAACGGTTTGCACTTGTAGAAATTTTTTCTTGGGTTGTCTCGGGCGAGCGCGAGTTAGGCTGACGTCATCTAGATTTCTTGGGAATCATGCAAATCCCCGCCCATTAAGGCTGAACATGTTCCCACACCTTTCTTAATTGCCAACCTGTGATGGTGCGCCACATGCCATGCCCACTACTGCCACACGCCTGATGTGATAGGCATGATGTGACGTTTGGTGGTTTGAATTCAATGGTGAGATCTTGGCCTGGGTTTCCGTGACCTAGATCGGACGACTCCGGTCGGCTGAGCCCGGGCCTTATAAGCCCGCTGCGCCGCTTCCTTCGCACATTTCGCGTGCGAGTTCCCTGGTGTCCGAGTCCCTGCTTCCTTTGTTCTCCGGCGATCTTTCGTGCTTCTTCTCCAGCGATCTCATCTTTCCCGGCGACCCTTCTCCCGTAAGCCTTCTCCCCATCGCATCTGCCCTCGATCTTTTTTCGGTATTGCTTTTTGTTCTGGCGACATTCCAGTGACCTTTTCTTCCCTTTTCGATCACGTTTCTTCCCCTTTTCGTCTGTTTTTGCGATGACCAGCTCCTCTTAGTCGCTTGCTCCTGTCCCTGGACTCTGGTATACATCCATGGAGTCTAGGTTTGATAGGGGCGACGCTAAGAGCATGCTCGATGCTTTTGAAATTCCTTTCGATCATCAGATAATTTTGCCTTCCTCGTCCGATCGGCCTAATTCCCCGCCGACCGGCTGCATATGTTTCTTCCGAGACTAATTCATCGCTGAGCTGCGGTTTCCCCTCCATCCTTTTATGCCAATGGTTTGTAAATATTTTCTCATTTCCCTTTCTCAATTGGTGCCGAACTCCTTTCGACTGCTGTGCGAAGTCATCATCCTATTTCATCTGCACGATATTCCTCTCATCCCCGGATCTTTTATTATTTTTATTACCCTAAAATGTCCAATCCGGGGACCTTCCTCTTCTAGTCTCGAGTCAGTTTGGTATTCTTCGACAAGATGCCGACCTCCAACAAGCACTGAAAAGAATATTTTTTTCTTTATACGTCTTCCCGAGCGGCCAGACTTTCCGACCAATTGGCAGCTCGAAGTGGCGCCTCAGCCTCCTCTGAAGAGCTACAGAAGCCAATCAGACTACTTGCACGCCGACCAGTCAGAAATATGACATCCATAAGCTACTGCTAGAGGGTGTCTTGTACATCTTCAGCCTGAGTTTGATCCGCACCCGGCTGCCAACTAGCATAGGTATGAAGCTCATTTAGGTCTTCCTTTGATGCTAACTCATTTCTGTTTTCCTCTTGAATCCAAAGTTATGATGTGAGCGCATGTAGCCGGCAAGGCGAAGCTCCACGAACGATGCGGTGGCCACTGAAGAATTGGCGAGCTGAGGCCTGCAACTGGTCGGCTCACATGACAATCCGCTCGGCATGAGCGAGGAGACACCCGTTGCAGTCAGCGAAGGCGAGGTCAGCCATGCGCTGAGCGGAGGAGCCGCCCCAGGCTTACAGCCTCTAGCTAAGCGACACCCCATCCTTCCCATTGAGGAGCCGTCGGGCTCGGTCTCCTCCGATGTGCCACTGAACAGGTGTCGAGCTGAACCCTCCTCGTGTTCCGCCATTTCGGGGGCGCAGTCGGCCGAGCGGGTTGAAACTTCGACCCCCACTCCGGTTCAACAAACGATGGCTTTCGCGTCATCAGATCGGATGCCGTCCCTTGCCGAGCTGCCATAAGGGACTCTAGCCGAGCTGCTGGTGGCCTTCATGCCACCGACCACAAAGCCCTCCAAGGTTCATAAGTCCCGCATCCGCCCGACGATGGTGTCTCACCCCTCAGGTCGGGCAACCTCAGCGCAGTCGACCCCGAGCGGCCAGCACCATATCACTGCGATCCTCCATTTTCCCACCGAAGAGTACAGCGAGCCGAGTGTCGGGTATCGAGGCCCTGAATATTAGATCATTATCCAAGGCCCGCTCGCCAAGATCTAGGAGGACGCACGAGCCCGTGTGGCGATGATGCCTCCGGGTGCCCTCGTGAACAGTCATACCCAAATGTCCACTGGAATAAGTAATTAAATGTAAATTCATAATTTACCTCTGATCGACACTCACGAACTCCTTTTTTTCTTGTCCACAGTACTGGGTGGAGAGTCTGGCCATATGCCATAGACTCGTGTTTTTGGAGGAGGAAGTGAAACAACTGAAGGCGTCGAGCGGCCAATCCTCCGCTGCTTAGGAAAAGACAGATGCCGAGGTGGCCAGACTCCAAGCAACTCTAGAGAAGAGCGATAAGCTGCTCGACGCCAAACGAACTAAGAGCGTCGGGTAAGCCACCATGCTGGAGTGGCTGAATAAGCAGGTCGCCACTTTCGATAATAAGATTGAGTCGACAACTGCGCGGAAGAATCGGGCTATCGCCGACCTGGATGAGAAGAATAAGGAGGCCCGTGCTCTCGTCCAGAAGTTGAAGGAGGCTGAGGACTTCTTGATCGTCGAGCGGGGCAATCGCTCCGCCGAAGAAACGACCCTCTGTGACCAAATTGCCTCCAAGGACGCTACGCTAGCTGCCGCCAAGGACGAGCTGGAGGGCTCTTGAGCGGCATTGAGGATTTATCAGGATGCTGAGGGGAGTAGGTTCGAAGCCATGAAGCAGGCCTACATGCGCTCATATGCATTCTGGATAAAGTCGCCGACCGGGCCCTCCGACCATTCGATTTAGCGATTGACGGGACGATCGATCAACTTCGCGAGGGAGGCCACCTGCGGGCCGATCTGACCAACAAAGATATAAGCCAGGACAAGATTACAGCTGCACTGCTCGACGACGCCTTGGATTACCTTGAGTGAGGCTGAGAGCTCTATCTTTGTAATATCTCTTTTGTAAATTTTGAAGTACTAATCCATGCTCGTCTGTTCGGAAGAGCTTTTCCTCCTTGCATGTTTTTTGACTTCCGATTATTTGCTAAAGCTCCTATCTTCGCTCATAATTTTTCTATCAGCCGACATACCCCTTTAGTATTCGTTGATCATAATTCTGCCGTCTCCCGCTCGACTCGGGGAATATGTTAAAGAAAAGCGCCAAACGACCACTATATTCTAAAGACTTTGTAGCCCGAGTTTACGGTCGGCTGTTCCTTGAAGATTGCTCCACCCTGAACGGGGGAAGTATGAGTTCCGCCCGCTGAGCCTATGTCTTAAATGCAATTCAAACCCGACTGAATGGTACGAGAGTCTCTGACTCAAGAGTTTATAGTCGTCATTCGACTGTTGGTGGAGACCTGGGTTTTAGGTCGCCTCTCGACTGCTGATGGAGACACGCGTTTAACGTCACCGCTCAATGATTTATTGTAGACTAGCATTTAACGTCGCCGCTCGACGGTTGGTGGAGACTAGGGTTTAAGGTCGCCGCTCGATCGCTGGTGGAGATGAGGGTTTAGGGTTGTCAATCGACCGTTGGTGGGGATAAGAGTTTAACGTCGCCGCTCAACGATCTGATGTAATCCCGGGTTTAAGGTTGCCGCTCGACTGTCGTGATGAACTCGTGTTTAAGGTCGCCGCTCGACCGTTTACGGAGATGCACTTGTAGGAAGTCTTCGCTTTTTATTCATGGGTTTCCTTGCATTCGAAAGGCATGCAAAGAATACAAAGAATACAGTATTCACTCGCGCACCTCTCATCCAACCCTGTAAGGTTGAAGATAGTTCACGCTCCATGGCCTCTCAAGTTTCCTTCCTTCTTCGTCCTCTAAATAGTAGGCGTCCGAACAGAACTTTTGGACGACCTTGAACGACCCTGCCCATGGTGCTTCGAGCTTGGCGACGTCGCCGACTGGCTTTACTTTCTTCCAGACAAAATCACCGACTTGGAAGGATCTTGGGATCACTCGTCGGTTGTAGTTCTGTTTCATTTGCTGTCGGTACGCCGTTATTCGAATGGTGGCTTTTGCCCGCGCTTCGTCCACCAAGTCGAGCTCCATCAGCCTCCATTCGGCGTTCCCTTCATCGTAGAGCTGCACCCGATCGAATTCCACTCCGACCTCCACGAGGACAACTATTTCGCTGTCGTACACCAACTGGAATGGGGTTACGTCGGTCGCCTCCTTCGGAGTCATGCGAAGAGCCCACAACACACTGAGGAGCTCGTTGACCCAGCTGCCTCCCATATGGTCGAGCTGAGCGCGCAAGACTATGAGGATCTCCTGATTGACGACTTCAGCTTGCCTGTTACCCTGAGGGTAGGCCACTGAGGTGAAGGCTTGCTGAATGTCATAACCTTCATATCATTCTATAAGCTCTCGACCGGTGAATTGCCTTCCATTATCACACACGAGTTGGCGTGGGATTCCTAACCGACAAATAATGTTCTGTAAAATAAATTTGGTGACCATCTGTTCGGTGATTCTTGCAAGCAGCTCGGCTTCTACCCACTTCGAGAAATAGTCCACCACAACGAGTAGAAACTTCCGCTGACCGATCGCCATGGGAAAAGGCTCGACAATGTCCATGCCCCATTGGTTGAACTGGCATGATACAGTGGACACTTTCATTTCCTCAGTCGCCCGGTGCGGCATGTTGTGATACTTTTGGCAGGACAAGCAGGTGACCACCGCCCGAGCGGCATCCTCCTAGAGGGTTGGCCAGAAATATCCGGCCAGGAGTATCTTACGGGCTAGCACTTGGCTGCCCGAGTGACCTTCGCAAGAGCCTTGGTGCACCTCCTTCAGGATGTACTTGACGTCTTCCGATCCAACGCACTTGAAGAGGGGCCTAGAGAAAGCTTTCTTGTAGAGCTGATCCCCGATCAAGGTGAACCGCCCGACACTCTTCTTCAGCAAGAGAGCTTCTTCCATATCAGTAGGTGTAGCTCCCGACGACATGAACTCTGTCAGGGTCGTCCTCTAGTCGTCCAGGAAGGTTATTCCCTCCATCTGATCGATGTGCACCACAAGTGAGACTTGCTCGATTGACTGACCTATGACAATCAACATTAACAAACTGGCTAGCTTTGCCAACTCATCCACCGCCTGGTTATCCGATCGGAGGATCTTTTGTATAACGACCTCCTGGAAGTCAGCCTTCAGCTTTTGGAAAGCCTCTGCATAGAGCCTCAACCATGTGTTGCTTATCTCGAAGGTCCCGGATAGCTGCTGGACGACGAGCTGGGAGTCCGAGTGAATGAGGACTTTAACTACTCCCACGTACCGAGCTGTTTGTAGGTCGGCTATCAGCGCCTCATACTCTGCTTCGTTGTTAGTGGCTCGACAGTCCAATCGAACAGATAGCTGCATCCGGTCATCCCGTGGTGGGATAAGCAATATGCTGATTCTGATGCCCTGCCAGGTGGACGAGCAATCCATATATATCTTCCATGTTGCTGCCGGCTCATCACTTTGGACTTCTGTGATAAAATCCGCCAAGGCCTGAGTCTTGATCGTCGATCGAGGTTGATACTGAATATCAAACTCACTGAACTCTATCGTCCACTTAGTCAGCCGTCCGGACGCCTCCGGATTGAGGAGGACTCTTCCCAAAGTACTATTAGTCATCACTATCATTAAGTGCGCTAGGAAGTACGGGCGAAGCCTCCGCGCGACGAGTACTAATGTATAAGTAAACTTTTTGAGACCAGTGTAGCGGGACTCAATATATTTTAATAGGTGGCTCAAAAAATGCACAGGTTGCTGCTCTGGGCCGTTCTGCCTAACTAGAGCTGACCTGACCGCATGCTCATTAGATGACAAGTAAATCCAAGTGGCTCACCCACAACTGGCTTTGCTAACATAAGTAGTGAGTTCAGATACTCCTTCAGTTCCTCCAGCGCTCGGTCGTACTCAGCGTCCCATTGGAATTTTGTAGCCCGGCGCAGTATCTTGAAGAATGGTAGGCTTCAATCGGACGACTTGGATATGAACCTGGATAGCGCCGTGCTCCGACTGGTCAGCCTCTGAGCTTCCTTCAAATTCTGAGGTGGAAGCGTGTTCTGCAAAGCTTGAACCTTGCTCGAATTGACTTCGATGCCCCGTTCGGTTATGATGTAGCCCAGGAAGTACCCGCTCTTCACGCTGAACAGACACTTGCTTGGGTTCATCTTTATTTTGTATGTCCTTAGCATCCGGTAAGTCTCATCAATATCTGTGCATAGGTCAGCAACTCAGAAGGATTTAATCAGTATGTCGTTGACATATACCTCAATATTTCGGTTGATTTGCCATCGGAACACCCTATTCATTAGTGTCTAGTAGGTGGCTCCGGCGTTCTTCAGTTCGAACGACATGACGTTGTAGCAATATGTCCCATCGGCCATAATGAAGCTGACCTTCTCTTGATCCTTTTGGGCGAGCGACACTTGGTGATACCCTTGATACCCGTCGAGCATGCAGATGAGCTCACAACCCACCGTTGAGTCCACCATTTGATCTATCCTAGGCAGGAGATAGAAGTCCTTTGGGCATGCCTTGTTAAGATCACGGAAGTCGATGCAGACCCGCTATTTATTGCCCAGCTTGGAGACTAGCACAACATTAGCTAGCCAGCTCGGTAATTGGACTTCCGTGATATGACCGGCCTCTAGTAGCTTCTCTATCTCCACCCGGATGATCGCGTTCTACTTCACGCTGAAGTCCCTTTTCCTTTATTTGACCGGCCGAACGTCCGGTCGGACGTTAAGCTCGTGCTGAGACACGCACAGGGAGATGCCGGGCAACTCATGTGTCAACCAGGCACACACATCGTGATTCTGTTTGAGGCAAGCGATCAGCTCTGCCTTCTTCTCTTCCTCTAAGTCGACGACGACGAAGGTTGTGGCTTCCGACCGGTTCGGGTGGATCTAGACCTTCTCCTTTTCTTCATATACTTAAGTGGGAGGTTTTTTGGTGATAGCATTTACCTCTAGCTGTTTAGTCTTCTGAGCGTCTTTGGCTTCGTCTTTACCATCTCTACATAGCAGCGCCGAGTGGCCAGTTGGTCGCCCTTGACCTCGCCAACTTGATCATCCACTGAGAACTTTATCTTCTGGCAGTAAGTTGACGCTACTGCCCGGAACTCGTTGAGTGCTGGTCGGTCTAAGATGACGCTATAGGCTGATGGTGCGTCCACCACTATGAAGTTGGTGGTCCGGGTCCTCCTCAATGACTCTTCTCCCAGGGAGATAGCCATCCTAGCTTGGTCGATCGGCAAAACTTCGTTTCTTGTGAATCCATAGAGTGGGGTGGCCATGAGCAGCAGCTCGCTTCGATCGATTTGCAGTTGATCGAACGCCTTCTTAAAAATGATGTTCACCGAACTCCCCGTGTAGGCGAAGGTCCGGTGAATTGTGTAGTTGGCGATCACCGCTCGCATGATCAAAGCATCATCATGAGAGATCTTGACTCCTTACAAACCGCTGGGGCTGAAGCTGATCTGGGGGTCGTCGACTCTCTCCTTGCTGCATCCGATGACGTGGATTTCTAACCGCCGAGCGTGCAACTTTCGGGCTCGGTTGGAGTCATCGCCGGTCGGCCCTCCGGCGATCATGCCTATCTCTCATCGGAAAGCATTATTCCTATTTTCTTCTTCCCGAATGGATGGTCTATCTCACTCGGCTGGGGCACGGGACGAATCGGTGTCTTCCCTCCGGCTGATGTTGGTGATGGTGATGGTGCTCGGGCGCCCTTCTTTCATCCCAATGCTCAGGGGATCTATGTCGTGGTCGTCGATCGGGAGAAGGTGATCGGTGGCGGTATTCTTTTGTAGCTGGTCGACTGACAATCGGTGTCAGTCCTCGGCAATCCCGCATGTTATACATCGCCGATTGGTGGAATGAACAAAACATAGGTCCATACCTTGCCCTTCGATGCCTTAGGCCGATCGGATGCCACATGCTGCATTGCATGTGCCCTAGTCTCCTGGTGCGGCCATGCTCCTTCAGCCCTCGGCCCTTTGGGCGACAGATAGCTTATTCTCGGTCGGTGTCATATTCTCGGTCGGCGCCTCCTTCCTTCTGGCTGCTTGGGCTTCTTCTATGTTGATATACTCGTTGGCCTTCTTGAGCATGTGGTCGAAGTCCCTAGGCGACTTCTTGATGAGTGACTGGAAGAAATCTCTCTCGATGAGCCCCTGGGTGAAGGCATTCATCATGGTCTCGAACGAGATCGAGGGGATGCCCATGGCTACTTGGTTGAAGCGCTGGATGTATGCTCGGAGCGATTCCTTGGGCCCTTGCTTCAGGGTGAAGAGGCTGACGCTTGCCTTCTGGTAGTGTCGGCTACTAGCGAAGTGGTGTTGGAATGCATCTTGGAAATCCTTGAAGCTTCGTATCGAGCCGTCCGACAACCTTCTAAACCAATGTTGCGCCGATCCGGAGAGAGTCATGAGAAAGACTCTACACTTCACTCCATCCGTGTACTGGTGTAGCATAGCTTCATTATCGAACCGATCCAGATGATTATCTAGGTCAGTTGATCCGTTGTATGTTCCGATCGTCAACGGGGTGTAGAGTTGGGGCAGAGGGTCTTGTAAGATCTCCTCTGAGAACTGCCTGTTGATCCGCTCGAGGGGCGTGTTGCTTCGGGGTGCTTTGCCTTTCTGTGCGTCCCGAATGGGAGCATCGTCCGAAGACGATCCTCGCTTCTGATGCGCTTGGGCTATCTCCGAGGGGGTTTGAAACAGAGCTCGATGGAAGGGGATCAGCGCGGGCGACGCTTCCCCCTGGGTGTCAGTCGGCCTTCGGTTCTGCCCCCATACGGAGAGTTGCTTCGCTCGGTCTTCTTGCCCCACCCACCTATCGGTCGTCGATGTTGCAAGTTGCGGTGCTAGTCGATCGGCTAGCGCCTATTGTTGTTGTTGTTATATCATTTTCGCTGCCCGTGCTTGCACGAGCATCTCCAGCTCCTCCTGAGTGAGCGTCACAGTGGTTAGTCGTCCAGCATCTTCCATCTTCTCAGCTCGGATTCAGGTGACCTTCCCACAGATGGCGCCAAATATGATCATGTCCGAAAGTCGAAGAGATGGATGCTGGGGGCGTGGCGCTCCTGCTGACCTCCTGTGGACTTCGCTTCTGCCTACAACACAAGCAACGTCAGTGCCGAGCCAGGGAAGGAATCCCCGGTGATGGCCCTCCAACGCTCAAGTCAGTCTCCGACGAAGCAAGAAGAAGAAGAAACGAGAACTGTAGCGCAATAGTAGAAATTGCGTGTAAAACATACCTCCGCCGATGCTTGGGCCCCCCTTTATATAGAGCTCCAGGAGTACGCGCATGCTTCCCAAGGCGAGTACGCATCTCAAAGCTTTCTTTGAAAAGACGTGTCAATTAAGTGTCCTTGACACAGTATCTTAACAGGTCGATCATATCTCTAAAGTGATAGTGGAAGCTTCGGCGGTACGATCCTCTGTCTGACCATACCGCCTGTCAGCGACACTATCTCCCAGAAGGATGTCGAAAGATACTGTTGTGCCCGTTGCTTGGTTGAGCGGAATAGCCGCTCGGCCGGAAGTCCACTACTCGTGTACTGTCTGCTGTCGGACCGAGCGGGATAGCTGCTCGACCGGAAGCTCACTGTCCGCGTGCGCGACTGATGTTGAGTATGCTGCTCGGTCGAGCGGGGTAGCCGCTCGGCTCGACTTCTGTACGTCGTTCTCCCTTGAGCGTCAGGTGTTTGAATGCTGTGTCGAAGTTGACGACGGATCTGGGCCCTCACCCCGATCGGGGAATGTTCCGCCCGATCGATTGATGCCATTCATTCCTGGACTGTCTTGACTTTGACATCCTTTGACTCCCACCGTGGCAGCAGGATGAGACCCCTCATTACTATCGCATCCGTTAATATTCATGAATTTCCCAAAAATATCATCTCAAATAGGGGTCAAATGGGGGTGTAATAGAGCAGAGTCGAGCTGAACTCTTGAATATTTGAGTTTAGCTGGTTTATAATCGATCCGAGCTTGAGTTTTATTTAACAAATATATTTATAGTTCACGAACTTTTTCGAGTTTTTATTGAGCCTAAATGAGGTTAATAAATATAAATTATAAATTTAAATATTCATTAAAAATTAAATTATATATTTAGAGAAAATTATAATATTTTTTTTAAAATTTATAATTTTATTTTAATAAAGAAATTTAATATATTTATCTATACGAATAAAATGTAAAATCTATCAATTTAATATCAAATCAATATCTTGATTTATTTATACCTCTAATATCAAATGTGATTTCTCTTGATTGGATAATATTTAAATATCTTATTTCGTCACAATCAATGTATCTTATTTCTCTTGACTGGTGTCAAAATGTGATAAACGAACAACTCATTCAGTGAGCATTCGTTTCTCACGGCTATCACAGGTTGAGAATGCGCTGTGTGAGAAACGAACTCTCACTGAATGAGTTGTTCGTTTATCACATTTTGACCGGTCAGAAATAAGATACATTAATTAATTGTGAGGAAAAAATATATTTAAATATTATCTAATCAAAAGAAATCATATTTAATCAAGTTATCTTGAACTATTCAAATTCATTAAGAGACTCATTAAAATAAATAAATCAAATATAAACATGTTCATTAATAAACTAATAAATTAATTTTTAAATGAAAAAAATAATCATTTTAAAGGCTTAAAATATTATAACACTTAAATATTAATAATACCTGATCAAACATTTATCTTTATGAACCCTAATTCCCCAATTAAGGGGAAGCTTAACAAAGTCTGTCAAACCAAATTTTATTGTCTTAAAGGCTTAAAATATTATCAAAATAACTTCATAATGAACCCTAATCGTTCATTAAGATCACAATTTGGATTTAATTGATAATTAAGTTCGTAATAATAGTTCGTTAAGACCGAGGCGTCCAGTATGGATCACAGCTTCGACGATGGTAGCTTCGCCGCTGCCGCCGACGCCGCCGCTTCCTCCTCCTCGTCCGACGCCTCCTTCAATCCTAATCCTCTGCAGACGTCCTTGAAAAGCCCTTTCCTGATGGAAGCGTAGGCCTCGCCATCCCAATTCCTCGCCGCCAGCTCTTCGCCCATGGCTATAGCGGCCTCCACCGCCTCCCTCGCCCCCACCACCGCCCGATCGACGATCCCCCTCGCCTCCGCCTCTACTGCCGTCACTTTCTTTCCCCGCAGCAGCACGTCCCGCCGCGTCCTCGGATCAGGGATCTTAGCCCTCATCAGTGCCATAAAGCTCTCCACGATCGGCAGCCCGATATCGACCTCGCTCATGTATAAGAACCCCCGGTCGGCCCTCATGACCACGTAGTCGTGGCTCAGCGCCAGGAAGCACCCGGCCGCGGAGACGTGGCCGGTGACGGCGGCGACGGTGGGCATCGGGAGGGAGAGGAGGTCGGCGAGGGTGCGGCGGAGTGCGGCGGTCATGAGGCCGGGGTGGAGGGAGGGGGAGGCCCGGGCCCAGGCGAGGTCGAAGCCGTTGGAGAAAAATTTGCCCTCGGCAGCGATGACGAGGGCGGCGCCGCCGTCCGAAGAGGCCGCTTCGGAGCGGACGCGCGCAAGGGCAGAGCGGACGGCGTCGAGGAGCGTGGGGTTGAGGCGGTGCTCGTCGGCGCCGGTGAGCGTGAGGAGGTAGACGCGGCCGCGCTTCTCCAGAGTACACATCTCCCCCCTAAACTCCATGTCTTATCCAAAGTCGGGACTGCAAATTTCGCCTTGCAACTCTTTTTATAGAAAATTTGTTCGCATAGAAATTTTCCACAAATGAAAAATGGCATCGTCACTCGCCCTCTTGGCAGTAATTCCTGGTCTCTTTTACTCCTTTCGGTTATTTACATGTTGAATAAGTGGCGGATCCAGGAATAAAATCATGGAGGGATGATTTTTACTTGGAATAAGGGGTGATATTCTTTATCTTCATCGGTAGAATTCTATAATATTAGATATTCTATTACTGACAAGGGGGTGACCGTCGATGCCGCTCCTCCTCTAGATCCGCCCCTGTGTTAAATTATGGTTAAAATCTGATCAAATTTCATTGTGATTTTTTCATTATAGTTTAGGCCAAGTTAGACAGTTTAGGCCAAGTTAGACAGTCGCCGGAGGTGGACAGACTGTTCATTTATCGGTGCCATATAATCCACCGAGACAGCCTTGACTCGACTCAAATTTTATCTAAGTAAAAATGATGAACCCAATAAGAATTACATTTAATTTTAGTTGGTGACGTAACGGACCAAGAAAAGACCAAAAATTAAGTACCAGAAAATCTGAACTCCCTGCTCCACAACGACCACAAAATTACGCTGCTGTAAAAAAAAATGAAGAATTGTAAGAGGTTGTCTTTGACCTCTAGAATTAACTGAATTCCCCAATCTTAAGAGTTGGAATAAAAAAACCAACCACAAAATTATATTAATCATATAAACAAGTCTACAATTTGAATTTGAATTACTTATTTTGTAAGTTGTCTAACAACTCCAAACTCTTGAATGGGTTCTAAACAATTTTAAAGAAATAAAATAAAGCTTCAATTTTTTTTAAACAATTTTAATGGGTGTATTCCTTCAAACCACCTTTTGAATTAATTACCTTAGAATTTTCACTTATCAACACGATTGAATTATCTCTATTTAAATTATATCTTGATGTTAGCTCCATGATGATTGCTTTGCAGAATATTAATTAGATTCTTTGTATTTGATATCTAATTAACATTATTATAATATTCCTCCCATACAATTGAATATATCAAATATTCATTATAGGTTTGAGTACCTCCATATTCTTATTAGTGATTTTCAATGAGTGCTATATTAATTACTCATATACCTACTCAACTTGTTGATCACGTATGTTATGTTAGACCACGTGCATATCGTGTGTCGTATTTCAAAATACTTATTATTCTAGTATATCCTAGTTGTGATATGGGTGCTCCACTACTCTTCTCCAAATGTAGACTCGAGAATGTGGGTTTCAAATCCAAGAACGTAAAAAGTATTTTAGATTTTAAATATAGTCTCAACTAAGTGAGTTTGAGAAAGATCCAATCCCTCAAAGTTTCTTAAAAGTTTAGTTCCTTAGTATTACATCCATCAAACTCATATCTTTCATGTCAAAATATTTTATCAATATTTTTGTGATTGTTTTTATTATATTACCATCATTGTCAATAATTAGCCCATCGTCAAAATACGAACATGTTAAAACATACATCTAAGGTGTTTATGTTTTAATTTTTTATAGACACATTTGTCTTTTTTTTTTTTTGAAAAAAAGGGTCAAATATTTTGTGTTGTTATTTTGGTGCTTGTTAAAGTTTGTCTAATAATTTAGCAATGTACGCTTTGTTTTTTACCCAAAATAATAAATCCTTTAAATTGTTCCATATTGATATCTTTGGCTCATTATCCAAGAAGATCGTCTTAATGTCCATTTTGTGATCTCAAAGTCATATATAAGGAGATAAATACTTGAACAAATATGTTTCTCATGCCAGATTTAATGGTTAAAGTTAGAATATTTTCATTGAGATGAGAAGTATGACGTTGAGCTCATGATTTAGTTTGTCAAAATATAAAAAAAAAGAGATTGTTGGTATATATTACCCTTATCAAAGTTGATTAAATTAACTAAATTTAAATTGACTCAAGTTGGATTTTGATCTTTGATAAACATATTAGTTGGTCGAGTAGGTCAAGGTTGATTGGATATTATTGGTATAATCATTCTTGGATCAAGGTTGACCAAGTTGATTAAGCTCGGATTGACTCGAGTATGAGTTTTGATGTTTGACAATGTGTGAGAAAGAAGTCAAGTAAATCAAGGGAGAACCAGATACTTGACTGCAAAAACCTAACTAGAGGTTAGGCAACGAAAAGTCGTAATTGGAGGTTAGGCAACGGAAAGTCTTAACTAAGGCTAGGCAACGAAAAGCCCTAACTGGAGGTTAGACAAATAGAAAGTCCTAGCGGGGCTATGCGATGGAAGATGTAGTTGGGAACTAGACACTGAAAGTTCTAACTATTATGTTTGAGAGGTGTCCTAAGATAATCCGCCTTATAGTTTATACTATTTATTTTGATAAATAAAGGTTCACTATTTGAGTGCACATTGTTTATATGTTTGAATGGTCTTAAACCCATTTATTGAATATCCGCAATATAGTTCATAGCATGAGAGGACTTGTGATTAGATTACAACTAGTGAGCGTCTCTACATGTGTAATTATGAAAATATTAGAATATTTCGTAGTCAATGAATTGATGTATCTGGACATCATCAATTTTGTGAGACTAGCATTGGTTATACTCCTTGGTTTGACCAAACAACTGTTACTCACTAGCTAGAGACATTGGGATGTCGAGAGTAAAACGTGGATGCTAGTTATGGTAACTAGTTCATTGGAGTGACTTGTTGTAAGACTTCATATGATTCTCTATATATATAGATATATCTATGAAGTTCTTACTACAGTTCAAGTGCAAGTTTCCTTCGACTTAAGGTATTCAACTCATCTTGGTTATAGACACTTATACTTTGTCATCTTAAGCAAAGAATCTTTTTGGAGATGTGAACATAAGATAATTAGGTATAAGTCGAAGTGTCCGAAGGTGTTTAGATAGGTCACAAAGGATTCACTGCTCACTGCAGAAAGATATATACCCTATGACCACTTGTTAGAGTTATTACTCAAATGCTTTGCAAAGAATGACATGTTAAGAGTATGAGACTCTTAAATACATGATTAGAGTAATTTGAATCGATAGGACAAGAAAATATTACTTGATCTAGGTGTGACATAGTCAGCCTAGTGGAGACATATATATAAACAATGTCCCGAACCAAGTGGGTATAAGACTAGTGAAAGGAATGAGACACGACTTACTATATCTACTGAAGGGTTCAAAACTTGTTCTGCAATCAACTATGATTTTCAGGTTAATTGAAGATTATGATGTACCACTAGGTGTCACTCATGATTGATCTATAATTAAATAGTTAATTATAAATGACCAAGATAAACTGGGAACCTATTGGGTCATACACACTATGAGTATCTGAAAGATGTAAAATAAGTTTGAGAATTTGATTCTCAGATCAAGAGATAAGATGTTTGATTGGATAGAAAAAAGATAAATATGGAAAGATATTTATCGAAACGGAAGTGTGAATGAGTCATGACTATTGTAGAAGATATGATTTCATAATAGTTTGATAATAAACTAAAAGGGGTTTGATTTAGTTATGAAACAACTTTATTTAATAATAAATCAAATAAGTTGGTTTAATTATGAACCAAGATGGTTTAATTTTGAACCAAACTTATTCTTAATGGTAATGGATTGGTTTGGTTTTGCTTATTGGGTTGAGGAGATAACTTGCTCCCTAAGTCATGTAGAGGTTTATA